>NW_026045967.1:50000-348176 GCF_023898315.1 Schistocerca nitens
GTCGATACATCGGAAACTGTACATTTTAAAAATATCAAGTCATAGACAAGCTCTATAATTCCGCAATCGAAGTCTGTTAATTCCCGTCGTGCGGCCATCAAGACATCGGAAACCCTTTCCCAGGAGTCACCTCAGTACAGGTGACAGCGCCGCCAACACGCTACCCTTTTATACCTTGCGTACGCGATACTGCTGCCATCTGTATGTGTAGATATCGCTATCCCACGACCTGTCAGCTCAGCCTGTCTCTGCCTGGAAGCACCCGGGTGGTTCTACAACGCAAAAGACCTGCTGTCAGTTAGAATATGAAACTACTCGAAATTGTATGTAGACGGAATAGATTTTAAATAAGCTAAACATTTATTCAAAATAACTGATGCCTTGTCATCCACAAACTAAATACTTTCCTTAGTGAAGTGTGTTTTTACAATTTAATTAATAATATAGTCAAATTGCACACCATTGACTGCTAGGCACATTTGGAATGGCTGTTTGAGAGAGAGACAGATGAACTGGACAAGCTACATTGGATGATACGTCGTTGTGTGGTCTGGCGCGCATCATCTAACATACCTGGGGTTCATGACAGACTGCATCTTTCAGTGCTCCCCGTAGAAAGAAATCCATTTGAGTCAGATCAGGGTACCTGGCTGGCCTTTGTACTGCAGCATTCCGTCCCATACAACGGCCGGGAAACTTTCCATTCATTGGTCGCTTTGGAGCAGGGGAGGGTCTGCGCGGCGGCCATGTTCGATCCACGTGAACTGTCGCTTGTCCACGGAACTACCTCTATGAGAACAGGCTGAATGTTAGTAAGAATATGTGCATACGTATTTCCATTTAATCACCCCGTGGATGAAGTGAGGTCCCACAATGCAATTTCGTATCGTGCCAATTGATACATTCATGATAAGAGCCTGTTACTTTGGTTCTGATTTTCAGAATCGTCTGCCATGCACTGCAGCGCAGAAAGACAATATTTTAAGCCATGTTTGAAATCACGTCCTCAGGAGTTCCCTGTGGAGTGTCAGATGGCAAGGGTGGCATTAATGTAAATGCGGGCTGTGGGTGACACTAGTCTGCTGACCCCTCATTCCTCGGCTGTACGTCTGGTGGCACTGTGCGAAATGATAGGCGTCGCAGCCAAGGCAGCTTCCTCAAGTGCCCTGTCGGCTGCAGCCTTCGCCCTGTCCTCCGTGAGACGTCGAAGCTGCCTCTTCGCACTGCTGACCTAATAATGCGTGCAAGGGTCCGGCGCGATGAACGACAACGGAAAAGACATACATTCCTGTTTCGACAAAATTTCTTTGACATTCGCCATATAAAAGTAGCAGTGTAAATTTGCCTCATTAGTGTACACGTCTGCATGCAACGTAAATTGTACCAGAAATGACCTGCATATAGACGACACAGTTGCTTGGTAGTTCTGCAGTGCAGACAAGTAAACAGTGGAGGGGTCTGGTACAGTGGTGTAGCCTAGCCTGGCCGTGTTTTGTTTACAGCGGAGTACCGTGTGTCTGAAACCTCGTGAGCGAGTGAGCTAGTGAGTGCCCGTCCTGCCTACCCGGCCACGTCACGAGGTGCTTCTACGGGATGTTCCGAAACAGGGGGATGGGTGGAGCGCCGTGACGTCACGACGAGGACCCTGGCGCGGCGCAGCCGTATGCTTACACGGGAAGTGCGCCGCACCACAGACTCGGTGCCATGTTACTCGTTCATTTTACTTTCGCTTTCGTTCGATACGCATCTGTACAAGTCAAAACAAGGGGCACGACAGGTTTTGTACACATTAAGAGTAAATATATGATAATTAAGTTGGAAAATAACTCACTCGTTTGATGAAGAAGCAGATACGAATGTAGTCTGTTTCTACTGCCGTTTACCAGACGACGATGCAATCCATAACTGCTTCCTCTTTGCGGCACATTTCTTCATTGCTTCCATCTTTGCTTCTTGATTGAGATGCCTAATCCTTACAAATGTTCTCGTTTTTACATAAAGAGTAATAACTGGTTCAGGAAACTTTTGTTTTGTAATAGAACACAGATACTTTACGACATTTTTTTTGTTCACACACTCCATTTCCATGAAAAGCAGCAAATTCTTCTTCAGACAGCAACACTGTTGTTTTCCCATGCTGGCATTGGAGTGTAAAGACCACCACGAGATGTAATTGATATCCAGTCTGCAGCATGATCTCCTTCACTTTTCGCTGCTGGAAAGCCTAGTGATTTATCAATGTTGTAGCACTTAAATGCAATATAGCCTGCAATGTATTTTACCGCATCTGGAAGAACATCTGAGATTACATAGTCATTCCCCATTGTTACCACATGTCACTAAATTTTCTTCCACATTCACAGTTTCTGGGATTTCTCATAGTGGCGCTTCGTAAACAACATATACACAGAGCTCACGGGTAATGCAGGATCCGGGTCGACGTCACACTGGGAAGACTCCGTGTTTAATTCTTTAGTAACTGGCGTGTTCCCAGAGAGAGAGATATCACTTGCGTTACCCGTCAGTATAAGGAGACGTATCCTGTTCCTTCAAAAGGTGTGGGATTGTTATGAAATATACCTAATCCTTGTACCCTAGAAAAAAAGCTTCCCAGGCAATCTTGATTCAGCCTACAAGTTAATATATAGCTAACATTCATACTTTTCAGACTTCCAAAAAGACCAAAGGGAGATTTTATTGAAGCTATAAAACCTTTTTGGAGAGGCAACATTCTTACTTTTTCACCAACGCGCATTGCTGGACAGATATCTAAGAATCTGTTCAAAGTATTTTCTCCAATTGAGAGATCGATTCCAAACCCACTACGGAGGGATGAGCATTCATATTTTGAAACTCTAGAGTTCAAGACATCAAAGACGTCGTTAACGAGTTCAATAAAATTGCTTTCAACGTCTTTATGAAGGACATACTTCAAAGCCTGAGCTGTTTGTCGTGAAAATAGTCTCGCTGCCAACTGTACATTCTGCCTTGCTTGTCGAGTTACGTTTAAGTGCGCTTCAGTAATGTGGTGTCCCATACATCATGGTGTCGTCTGCTTGATTTGCGAAATAAGTTCTCTCTGTATCGACACAGTTCCTTCCAAACTTTTATATTTCTTCCGCCCATATCACACGTCACAGCAACAACACCGATTCCAGATTCCTCAACTGCCTTAATGATGCTCTGAAGCAAATCACTGGTCATCACAGTGTCGAAGTCATAGTAAACTGGTGGTTTCCACTGCTTACACAACCCACGTATCGTGCAAACTTGCACATTGGAATGTTGTCCGACTACTATGTCTTCAGATGAATCGTAACATATCTGGCCATCAACATTGATTCCGTGAAGTCGGAACAGCTTTCTCTCTCGAGTAGTAAAAGTGTGTGACTTGGCTTTCAATAAACACAGGATATCTTCAAGAACACTCGGTCTGCTTTTAAATTCCTTCGTCCATTTGTGAAGGGTTTCCCTGCACGGCAAAGGAATTTTTTGCTTTCGCAAATAAGTGTATGCTTTAGGTGACAGAGCTCTTAAAGTTCATGCATGGGCCATGTCCTCTGAATTCCACTTTACCCTTTTATTTTTGTTTAATAGGCATTTGCGCCGGTGTAAAACAATTTGACAATACACTATTTATACTTTTGTGGAATTTGACTTTTTCTTTCGTGTCAGATGACTCTTCTGCCCGCTTCAGCTAAAGACACGTCGGAGATCGTTCGTTAAGTTCAATCTCGGCCCTCAGTTCCTTAATTTCCAAATCCTTATTCACTACTTCAGTGGGTTCATGAACGCATTCTGTACATGTGGTTCGGCCGACTTTTTTTTTTTCTCTCGGTGACACAGTTTCTAAAGCCGTCAAAGCTCGCTTTTGCAAACTTCTTGCTCCACAGCGTTGTGCACGACTTCCAGATCCCTAAGAAATGAATTTGATTTTAATTTTATTATTCCTAAAATTATTTACCGAGTAGGCCTACTATTCCTAAAATTTTTGACTAAGTACTATGCAACTGCATTAATTTTTCACTAAAAATCAGATCATTTGACAAAAGCGATTAAATATCAGTGGCATAGGCGGCTACAATAGCCTAGTTTGTTAAAATGTAAAAATACAGTGTAAGGGGAAATACAGGTATACGAACCCATAACCTCCAACATGGGAGTCAGAAACCATACCACTACACTGTAAAGTCAACTGGTCAGCATCAGCTATTGTTACAGAAATAAATGTAAACAAATTACACGAAATATGCTGATTTTGTCATTTGAACTATATACTAGCTTTAAAATAGTTAACATATCGAGAATACTTAAAAAATGGCTATTTCTAAGACAAATGTAGCTATTATATCCAGGAGGAAAAGCAAATACACTTAAGCAACATTATTTATTGCCTGTACAATATAGCGAGTCATTCACTCCCGTAAAGCAATATAGTAATGCGTCAAAAAGCGTTGCATTTATGTGAATTCGTTTGTATTATGGTAATTTTTCAGTTTCAATTATTGAAAGTGTTATGTATGTGCAGACGTCTTACCCTTTCGTTTCCATCACCGCTTTCCACAATTTCTTGTCCACGCCAGTTCTGAATGTTTATGCAGGGGATTGCTGCTGGTAATAACTTCTTTCTTGAAGGTAACCCTAGAAGCTCATTTCTCAAATCCCGTTCATAATCTTCTGGCCGATAGTGACCTGACCACACACGTGCAGTTTTCACATTCACTTTGTCCTTGCGTTTGCATCGAACCATCCATTCACGTCGCAAGTGCTCATCCTTGGGAAACACGTGATACGTAACATCCGTCGTCGTTCGAGCACTATTAATGCAATGTGCCACGGCACAGATACAGTGAGCCTTGCTCGTGACTTAAGGTCTGTTCCAGGTAAATCACATTTCATGCAGTGTGTTACGCTAAACAGCTTTCTTGCAAGGAAAATATTTTTTTTGTTTTTACAGCAACAACTAATTTGTGTAATGTCAGCACTATTTTTTTAGCCATACAAACGTCACTATGGTTGATCAAATTACCTATTTTGAGAAGCTGCCTGCAATGATGGATTTATTACCCAAATTTCTCAGTGGAGTTTCTTGGCGGTTCTGGCAAACCGTGTGGTTTATTTTCGGTCGCCTTTCTGATGCGTCCAACAGCGGTAGGGCTGACTTTTGTGTAAACTACAATCCTTTCTTTTTGGGACGGGCAGTATTTGCCCCCAGTTCTTTCTGTGCCGACTCTTTAATACAATCCGTGATTGCAATAGAGGTGACTGAGCCATTTTTACCCCACAGATCGCAATTCTTTGCATTGTGCAGATTTTCCTGTGATGTGGTGCGCTTATCAATCACCTCTGAATAACATATTTGTACACGTCCACAGAGCATTTCACACGGTGGATTACTGTCGACTGTTGAAAGAGATAGAAACGTATGGAATAGGTTCCCATGTATGTGAGTGGACCTCAGCTCTTAAGTGACAGAACCCAGTATGTTGGCCTCAGTGGCGAGCGTTCGCCAGAGGCAGGAGTTCTCCAGAAAAGGGTGGTGGGACCGCTGTTACTGTCTGAATACATAAATGATCTGGTGGACAGGTACCTGCAGCTGTTTGCTGATTGTCCCCTAGTGTACAGTAAGATGTCGTCGTTGAGTGGGCGTAGGAGGACACAAGGCGAGTTGGACAAAATTTCTAGTTGGTGTGACAGATGGCAGCCATCTGTAAATGTAGAGAAACGTAAGTTGATGCAGGTGAGTAGGAAAAAGAGATACGTAGTGTTGAGGTACAGCAGTAGAGGTGTTCCGCTAGTCACAGAGGCGTCGCTTAAATGTCTGAGCGAAAGTTCGCAAAGCGATACGAAATGGGAAGAGGTTGAGAGGGCTGTGGAAGGGAAGGTGGGAGGTCGACTTTAGTTTGTTGGGAGAATTTTAGGAAAGTGTGGTTGCCTGTAGATGAGGCTGCATGTAGGCCGCTGGTGCGACCTATTCTCGAGTACTGCTCGAGTGTTTTGTATCGGCAACAGGTAGAATTAAAGGAAGACAGCTAAAGGACTGAGAGCTGAGCTGCTAGATTTGCTACCGGTAGTTTCGAGTGGCGCAGAGGTATTGCGCAGAAGCTTCAGGAACTCGAATCAGAATCACTGGAGGGGAGGCGAAATTCTTTTTGAGGAACTCTGTTGAGAAAGTTAAGAGAACTGTTTTTTGACACTGACTGCAGAACAGTTCTAGTTCTGGCAATGTACACTTGACACAATGGGTGCGAAGATAGGGTGAGCGGCATTGTCGCTCATACAGAGGCACACAGGCAGTCGTTCCTCCCTCGCTGTATTTGCGAACAGAAAGGAAAGAGGGAATGACTGCAGTCAGTTGAGAACTTTTTATATGTACCAGTTACTAGTTTTGTTTCATATGGTTGCTGCTCCACCTACATTGATTATTTTGAACTAAATGCACCAGTTTTATTACCTCTGTAGTTTGTAGTTAGTATTTCACTTGTCTTTGGAGCTTCTTACTGGCTCTCTCGATTGGGATTAGCCTTTAACTTGGATCAGCTGTGGGGAGAGGTTCTCGTGACATTGGTTAAAGTTCAGCAATGCCAGATCTGTACAAGTATTTTGATTTTTGTAAGTGAACATGCGATAATGAATCAACACTGTCTGTTTCTATTTCATACAGGCACCTGACTTCTTTGTGGCATGATCTAATTTATGCATAGCATTACATACAAGAAACATAGTACTTTTTTGAGACTGGTCTAAAGTTACGGTTTAAGTGTTTCTACTACTACTGAAACAGAAATTTTGCTCAGGAGCAACATAGTTGGTATACATTTTCAGTTCCGAAGACCTTTTTAACTATACTGCCTGTAGTGGTGTGTAACTTAGTTTCTGTGCAGAATTTTCAAAAATTGCAAAAAGTTACACAAAGTTAACATGACTGAGGATAGTAGTTGTGCAGGATACCCTCTGCCACAGACCATATGGTGGCTTGCAAAGTGTGTAAGTAGATGGAAATGAATGGTTCGAGTGGATGTGTCTTGTGTTGTATGTATGGTTATATGAGCACATGTGACGATTAGTATGCAGCGTGTGTGTGTGTGTGTGTGTGTGTGTGTGTCAGGGAGAGTCGACCTGGTGCCCTTGTTGTATTTAAAATATGTCGACCAACTTATTGTGTACGAAGCAGTGACTTTTATATCTTTTGTCGGTATGTCAGAAAATGTCCATGTTACTGGTCTGAATCACTAAGCTGTCTGGTGAGGAAATTGTATTTCAGTACCTACGGATGCGTGTAGTTTCCAGTGTTTTCTTCGTAAGTGACGAAGGAATTGGTACCCAGAGAAGGTAGTTTTAGGGGTGTGTTTGAATGTAGATGAAGGACGGGGTAGCAACTGCATGCCGAGGTGAAAGGAGGCGGTTATGTGGAGTGAATTATGAGGAAATGTGCCAAATGAATTTGTTAAGAGATGGAGTGGACCTACTTTTAATGGGAGATGCCTGAAGTTTTTGATTATGGGCTAGTGCTGTGGATCTGTCTGAAATACGCTGGTTTACCCGTATCGCAGAAGCGAGATTTCCAGATTTGCGACTTGTCGCTCGGAAGTAGTGTATTCAGAATTGTTGGTAGTTTTGCGGCTGTGACAGTTTCTTTCATTTGGTGTGTGTGTGTGTGTGTCTCGATAGTAGAGAGTGTGTCCATGTTTTGTGCAGGAGCCTTTCTGAGGAGGAGCGAGGCAGGAGGCTGATAGTGGCGCCTCAGGAGGGGTCGGTGGAGGAGGTGCGGCTGTTCCTCGCGGCTGGGGCGGACGTGGGGGCGAGGGACGGCGTCTACGGGGGGACCGCCCTGCACTGGGCTGCACTGAGAGCCCACGCGGCTGTGGTGCGGCTGCTGCTCTCTGCGGTGTCCGACCCCAACGCCAGGGCTCAGGGGGGCAGACGCCGCTGCACTGGGCGGCACAGAGTGACCACGCAGAAGCTGCGGCTGCGTTGCTGCAGGCCGGAGCCGACAGGGGGGCGAGGACTGATAAGGGGAACACCCCCCTGGACGTCGCCAGGCTGTGCAACCATCAGCAGCTCGTCGAGATGCTGACACAGCGTTCATACGCGCCACTAGAGGAAAGGACATCATGTACTTCATTGTACATAATATTTAAATAAAAAATTTAAAAAAAGAACGCTTTCTATATTCATTTCTATCTTTTGCAGTCCACACAATTACGCGAGTAACACCACAAGTAGTGCAACAACAGGAGATATCTGTAAACCAACGTGACAAACCTTCCTTTTGAGAATTCACTCTATAAAACATTTCACAAGCAATTTCTGCAAAAGTTCAGCAACAATTGACAAATACTCCATTCATAAACTCCACTTCTCTCTCCCTCTGTCTTGTTTCTCGTCCTGCATACAATATTCAAACAGCTTACAAGAATACAGCTGACGTCTTTCACAACCGCCTGTATTTCGAAACGTCAACACCCAATCTCTTGCAAGAGAAAAATGCGAGAATACCGGTTGTTGTGTAACACGTCGCCCAGCCGCAATAACGTCACTTTTTTCCACAAGTCCGCTACATTACCTAATTACTGCAAACTATTTGCTGGCAGTGTCTATGCTGTTACATGACATCACTGGAAACTGCACCATACTCATATTACTGCCATATAAGCTGTTCAGTTAGAGTGTATCTTCACTTCCGACTTCACACTGAATTCAGTTCTGTGCATGCACTGCACAAGTACTTTTCGTCTTTAACTGTAATGTCACATTTGTAGCAGTGCTCACACCACATCATGCTCACACCATCTGCAGCCTTCCTGCCAGCTCACCTTCAAATAAAGAGAATTGAAGAACCACCTAAAATCATTCCTTTCCCACACACCTCCCTTGCTGCTCTTACAGAACAAACTACGATCTCTCAGGGAATTATACTCAATCACGTGGGACATGCAGCCATCACTGGAATTATACGGCAGTTTCCCCAAATTACACTTTTGCGTCTCTGTAGGCGTTTTGGAAGCAGACCACATTTGGAACACTCATTCCCCTGTCTGCTGTGATACAATTAGACTTGGCATACCCGTGCGTGCATGTGTGACCAAAGTGGCAGACTGCATTCTGAACAAGAGCTTCTGTGGCCCTCATGTGGCGGCGTTACACACGGAAGCTCCTCAACATTCTCTGTGAGGAAGCAGCGGCGCCAGGAGACAGTATTGAGTTGGTGAGCGACCTCCACGGCATTGATGAATATTTCAGGCTCTGCCAGTTGATCCTCAACATAAATAAATGTAATAAACTGTACATACACAGGAAAAGAAATCCACTACGGTACAATTACACTGCTGATCACAAATTGCTGGAAACAGTAAGTTGACTAGCAGTAACTATCCAGAGCCACCCTACGTGGAATGACACCAATTACTAAGAAACTGCGGCAGATCTTTTCTCAGCGATTCCATAATCACATGTTTTGGGCTCCTAAATCCAAAATTCGTGCTTCCTGCCTTGTAGTATGTCGGCTCTACAACGAAATTATCAAAATTTTCCGACTTTTCTCAGATTTTCATTTATTTCACAAAGACTACGTGTTTCTCAAAGTTGAAAACCCAACACAAAATTAAATTGGACAAACTCTTCTACAACATGCAGCAGTCAGCAGTGATTTTCTGACGACGAGTGGTGACCGGGCTAGAGCCCCCCAAAAAAAACTGTGACTCCCCAAAATTCGGATCGCGCCTAACGCCATTCACCTGTTGCACTCTGCTATTACGGCACTGTGGAACGGTATGGCACGCGTCGGCAGACGTAAAACAGCCCAGAACTCCACCTGTGTTCTTCGCATCGTCAAACACAATAGCACTCACGGCAGACATTCGCTGTCGAAACGGACGTGATATATTTTGAAACGTGTTCGCATTTATTTAAACTAGTGCTTCTAAGTGTGTGGTTGGTATCTGAGAAATGGCTAAAATTTATTTTGATATCGAAATACGTAAATCTCAGTCCAGTGCGACAGAAAAGTGTAAAAATTAAATTTTGTACGGAAGTATGCGAAGCACACGCTACACGATGCGAAATCCAGGCTAGCCGGTACATCAAACAATTCGCCTGCGAGAGAGCAGGTCGTTTTCAATGTAATTTACACATACCATTTATCTGCAAAACAGATAACTCAATTTAAAATATTGGTCCTGAATATTGTAAATCTTTATCTTCAGACTTGTAAACAATAACTGCACCAGATCTGCTATCGTATCTGTAGTGCAAACAAAGATAATATGTAACTCATCCCACTTTGTCTCAAAACTGCTTGAAAATTCACAAGATAACGCCTTTCTGAAATAACTTACCGATTTGGAAAGTCTGAAATGGTAATTTCACAGATACATTCTGGCGTGTGCCGGAGGGTAGTTTGAGTACCACAGCTGTTCCGGCCTTTTCCTGTTGCAGTCGCGATACGAGAAATATCTTTGAACTACTCGTCTATTAAGAGCTCTGGATGGAAAGTAAGAAACCCGGAGAACATCTGGCGTGCATTTCCTCGCCATGTCACAGTTTTAGGTGGAACCTTTAACCTGCCACCTCTGCAGTGGGCGACATAGGTGGCTGAGACTGTTGGCAGGGCCAGGGAATCGTGAGAAACTGATCCAAGTGCTTTACTCAAAAACTACCTCGGCCCATTAATCTCAGAAACGGGTCGTGAAGACAGCATCTTAGGCTTGCAAGTGACAGATAGACCCGAACTTTTCGAATCTGTTAGGGTAGAACGGGGAATCAGCTATGACAAGAGCGTTACGTGTCACTGAATACGACCGTAAAGAGAAATAGAAAATAAGTTGGGAATATTATTGTGCTTAGCAAGAGCGACGAGAAACAGGCTTCAGCTTTCCTTTCCTCTGCAGCACCAACAGCGCGGGTATCAGTGGAAGCAGTTGAAGAGCATTGTGAAATACGCTTCAGACAGGTGTGTACTGACCAAATGCGTCTCAGTCCTGGTTTGACAGACATGAGTTTACGGCGCTGGTTTTCATTTCAGTGCGCGTCTGCGCACGCCAGATCACGAGATAACAAAGGAATTTCCGAGATCCGAATTTCATCGATAAAAATGACGCCAAAGGAACAGTTGTTTCTGGAAAGAGCAACGTATCTGTAACATGTTGCATTACTCTCTACGTAACGAAAGCCTGTGTAAACATTCGGTCTTGTCTGTAACGCAGAAACGCTTACAACACTGTTATTCAAGTGCAAACAGCAACAGGTGGCGTGACTGCCCGCGCAAACGGCCGGCGCAGTCGCCGAGGGGAAACTCGCAGGTGGGGGCGCGACGTAGAATGCGGGCAGCGAATCCGGCAGAGGGCCGCGCATGCGCAGAAGCAGCGGCGGGGCGGGAGCAGGCGGTAGGGGTGGTCCGACCACGGCGGCGGAGAAAAGACCGGCCACACGACAGGGGGGCCGAAACTAAGTCAGGACGATCACTTCCCGCATAAAATGTGTAATACTGTTTAGCTATTACAGCTCCAGTTCTGATCAACAGTTTAAAAGTCGGTGATGACCGCAGACACCGGTGTCCGGCTGCCATTTAATGTTCCAGTATTACAAAGATATTTTCACCCGCTCTCGCAGCAATTTCGCAGTTATGTCAGAGCACGCTACATCTGTCTAATGGCAGTCCACTATGTACTAACACTAAACATTACTTCGATAACAACCTCTGTTACAATTAGTGCGCTAGATGATTTAATACAAGATGTCGCGTTTGATGTATTATTTTTGCAGCAAGTCTCAACGGCAGCTGTAGGAACATCAGCTGGCTTTCAAGCTGTCATTACTATCGATGCATAAATGAACAGCGCAACGGCAGTTCTTTTGAGGGATGGGTTTACACCTGAAAACGTCCAACTTTATCCCAGCAGACGTGCAATTGCATGTTTTGTCGCTGAGACATTCCGCCTAAATATTTACGCGCCATCCGGGACTGACATTAGACATGCACGATCGGACTATTTTTTAATCAGGATGTCCCACATCTTTTGGTAAATATGTGTATGTGAAGCACACGCCACACGATGCGAATTAGAGGCTAGTCAGTACATCGAACAATTCGCCTGCGAGAGAGCAGGCCGATTTCAGTGTAATTTGTATATGTCGTTTGTCTGCAAAACAAATGACTCTGATTAAAATGTTGGCCCTGAAGATTGTTAATCTTTGTGTTTAGACTTCACTTACCTGTTTGAAACATCTAAAATGATATATTTTCACAGATAGATTGCGACAATCATTCTACCTTACAGTGATGGTAATTATATTTGTTGGCCTAGCTGTGTGAACGGAACGCTCCTCTGTTGTGGAACCAGTTACTATTAAGATAGTGACGGAACTGTCAAAAACGTACGGTAGAGGTCCAGCGCGACAGCCGTCTGGAGGCAGAAAGGGTGCCAGCATCACAGAACCAGCAGACAGATTCGATACGCCCGCGCATGCGCAGAAGTACGCCTTCTGCTTCTCGCTCGGGTGACCACCGGCCAAGTGCAGAGTTTCGTAATGGACATTTCGCGCCTTTTTCAGTGAGTAACTCTTCACGAACACAGTAACTAAATGATGTAGAAAAAGAGCCGGTAGAACGAATTGTGACAGGCGTTGCGAATGTGGTCACCTCTCTAAACGTCTGCACTCCCTCCGCATCAAACAAGAGAGCTCCAAGGGAAAGATTTTTCAGCGATCGAGTCCCGTATTTTCTGAGACAGGCAAAAGGCGACTTCGTCAGCGCAGGACATTTTAATTGTATTTTAAGGGAGACAGACTCAGAAGGCATGACACCCTTCTGTGGCGCCCTGCAGAATCTGACTGCAGGTCTGGACACGGAAGCCGTAGCTGAGCGGCGCGCCGCCACACGCACTCACTGCACGCACGCCTCGCCAGTGTCGGCTTCGAGGCCTGACAGACTCCACATCACAGCGGGCTGTGACTAACTGTGCAGGATTACGACGCAGCCCCTGTCAGCTTCTCCGACCGTGACTCTGTAATTGTGAAAGCAAAAGGTCTACCTCGTCCCAAAATAATTCGCAGAGGATAACGGAAATTAAATTGTAACCTCCTCCACATAACATCGGTGAATATACATTTCACTGCTCGCTACAAATCGTGGGTTAACCGCAGACGTTTCTTCCGTAACGCGAGTGAGTGGCGGCTGAACCTTGCAAAACCCGGTGTTCGGAAATTATTTACAAATGTCGCCTACAGGATTGAAGTAAAGCGTGAATTTCATTTTGAATTATTTGAAAGTTGTAAGAATAATTAGTAATTGCAATTACATCACTCAAAAAAATAATTCGTTCACGTGACATATCAGACTGTAAATAAGACAAAACATGTTGGCAAGTCCTAGATACGACTTACTTATTTACAGAATTTTCGTTCGGGGGGTAGTAAGCAGTTATATTATGTATAAACTGCTGCACAGGCAACCACGTCCTCCAGATAAACTCATCTGGAGAAACACTGGCCACGATAGCAGGAAAGGAACAAGTAGGGGCGAAGCCTTCGACTGCAGGCGACAGACTAACTTGGCGATATTTTGGAAGAAAATTTCCTCCAACTGACAGCAAAGCGAGGCCGTGGAGATGGTGTAAAGTGTCTGGTAGCAAAGCTAAAAAAGAAAATGGAGTGTGGGAAAGGAAAGAAACAACACACTGTTGTCCAGTGTGTGATGTTGCGCTGTGCATGCCAGAATGCTTTGAACCATTTCACACGAAAGCCAATTACGTATACAGATTATTTATAAAAAATTGTAATTTAATTTAGTTGTGTATTAAGATATATTTTAGTAAATGCCTTTCACTTTGTTTGTTTCCAGACTTCAAAGTGTTGGTTTGTTGTTCCGGTGAGAGGCAACAAGGCGAGACTCACTCGATTACGGGGCCAGCGTGTGTGGGCGGTGGTGTTATGACGTCACCACAGTGTGTCAGCAAGAGGCGCCTGCCGTGGTCTTCAGTTAACGATAGACTATCGCAAAGAAACAGCAGACACTCACCAACGTCTTGATAATACGACATTAAATGACAACCTTTTTCTTTTCCGTTATTATCACGAAATTTTAACACTTTTAATGTAGTAAACATTGTGGTATCGATAGCTACGCTGCCACGGCGTAGGTGCAAGTTCCCAAGGTGGCGCCACGCCGGACACGGACGACAGCGGCCTCTAGCCGGCGCTGTGCTGCTCTGCTCTGCGAGCTCCGCTGCGCTGCGCGTTCAGCCCATTTGATGAGGGGCAGACGGCCGACAGTGCAGATGAGTAATCAAAGACAAGGTTGGCAGCTTTGAAGCACCAACAGACGGTCCAAACAACACACTGAATGGGACAGATTTTCCAGCACACCGTTAATACACTTCCTACTGATTCAACTTTGCTCTCGCCACATTTAGTTTTGAAGAATAAAAATCCGCCGGTCAAAATAAAAGATCTTGTTTCTTTCCCCAAGTCACAGCGTCTACGTCATCGTGAACTGATTGACATTGCAATGGCTAATACAAAAGAGGCAGCTGAGAAGAGGAAATGCTACAAAAGAAGGTAAATCACACTGGAATATCTCAAGTTCGACAAACAGTTTTAGCTCGAGCACATCGATTATCTGGTAAAGCAAGGAACAGCTGTCAGAAATTTGTATTACTTTATAACGGACAATTTCGGACTCGACGAATCCCACTTCCGAACGCAGGACATCTTGAAACACTCACAACGAAAGCTTCGAGAGGTCTTCATCACATCACCAATATAAAACCGTTCACTATGTAATTGTTTGATTTTGTACTCCTCATGAAGACAAAACCATACCGATATACTACACTTCTTTTCGTTATAACGCCAACCGTTTGTACGTAGTAGTTAAACTTTTTCTACAAATTTTCTTTCATTGACAAGTATGAGTACATGACAATAACATTTTTATCTCATACAGCACAAACCATTTCGGATGTTTATTTTCTCTGCGTCATGATTGTTACAGAGTATATACCATTCCGTGTGCTAACATAACTGACCCCGATCTTTACAATACATCATTATAAAAGCAAAAGTTACGTAAAAGAAGACAGTAACGACTCCTTCGCCAAAGACAAACGCATCACAAAAGATAAAAGCAACATGTGAAACAGTAACATAGAATTCCGCCCGAGCTAATACATTTTCTCTTACAGGTTAAGGTACAGAAGTATGCAATAACGGATTCCAGATAGTACTGGTAAAACAGGTAGACAATGTATATTTGCACAGGTTCGACACGTACTGTGAACTATCGGAGAAGATATTTAGTTTCTTCGTCTTCCACTGGGATACTCTAATCCTGACCTATAACCAGGGTTTCTTCATTGACTAAGAATTTTACTGTGTCGTACGTGAAGACTTAAGGATTAATTATAGATGGAGCATTTGTAGCAATGACTTATGGATTTTTACAGCAAAGATATGGTGAGATAATAGGAAGTGAGGGTAGCGAACTTTTCATGATTATTATGCAGACGTTTATGATTTATAATATGAAGTGTGACACACTGATGTATGGGAGTGTTAGGTATTACGAGATGATTTAACCTTTGGAGCATGTTTTGTTGATTTTGTTTTGGTGTGTTTCTCTGATGAATAGAATTTCTAATGAAACTCCCCAGCAGATAAAAACTGACCGAGACTTGAACTCGGGACCGTCGCCTTTGGCAGGAGAGCTTCTGTGAAGTTTGGAAAGTAGGAGACGAGGTACTGGCAGAAGTAAAGCTGTGAGGACGGGGCGTGAGTCGTGTTTGGGCAGCTCAGATGGTAGAGCACTTGCACGCGAAAGGCAAAGGTCCCGAGTTGGAGTCTCAGTCCGGCACACAGTTTTACTCTGCGCGCGCAACCTGTTATCTTCCTCAAACGATTTTACAGAAACAATTGACTGAAAATATTTCATTTTTGCCTTACTTGTATCGTTATGTATCAGCTTCGTGTCGAAGTGCCCATCATCTCGCTAATGACCACTCTTATTGTGATGTACACGGCCAGCCGGTGTGGCCGTACGGTTCTAGGCGCTTCAGTTTGGAACCGCGTGACCGCTACGGTCGCAGGTTCGAATCCTGCCTCGGGCATGGATGTGTATGATGTCCTTAGGTTAGTTAGGTTTAAGTAGTTCTAAGTTCTAGGGGACTGATGACCACAGATGTTAAGTCCCATAGTGCTCAGAGCCATTTGAACCATTTGTGATGTACACGTTTTAGTAAGACACTACGCAAAACTCAAAAAGTTTGCAACGAAAATTAGGGGTCGCTGTGATTTTGCGTTTGGTACGTATTACACCATATGTTGCTGCGTATGAAATTTAGCTAACATGCTGAATTTTTGTTTAGACTTGGGAAGAGGACTCTATCTGCCTCTGATCTCGAGAAAATGAATCCCATGTAGCGCGCTCACTTCAGATCTCACGCCCGCGAGAATGAAATACTCGCAACATCTCTCGTATCTCCTAAACAGCTCGAGACATCGAAACGAAAGTTTGGCGAATAACAGCACACAACGAGGAGAGTGTTTTGCTAATTATTAAACACACGGAACTTTCTTATCTATGGCGATATATCACTACTTATACTTCCTTTTTTATTTATTTCACTCCAGTGACTGTAATTTTTTAAGAGTTATTGACAGCTAGCGAAACAAGAGCTTCCTAGTATGAAAATAAACATGAAATTTCTTCTTGTATGTTACTGCAAACCGACACTGAGGTTTTTCGTAAGCTATTGTTGCTCTGTGATTGCCAATTACTTGTTTAATGAGGCACTCCGTTTCGGAATTCTGTCTCAATAGCTGCTGTGAGATGAGTTTGGCAAATTACACTGTGACAAAGGAAGTACAATTAAACCAGTCACCAAGAGAAATGTGGCCGTTAATCACAAACGGTGATGCTTCTTCGAATGAGAAAAGGTTAACAACTCACACAAAAATAGATAGCCAATTCTGTTGGAATTTTTGTGGAATCCGCGTAACCCATCGTATTTTTAACACTGAGCGACTGGAATGGAAACTTACCAAAGGATTTTATTCCTTCTCTTCATCGGAGTAGTATTAAGATAATGACGAGCGTTCCTTCAGGCGGAATGATAGGCACATGCCAGATACTGGTTACTTAACGTACGGCTTACCAAACTGAACTTGAAACACCCTCAGAGAATAAGAACAAACAATGGAGATGAAAAGAGACGACACAGGACAAGAAAGACACAGACAGAGACCAGAAAAAAGGAATTACACTACTGGCCATTAAAACTGCTACACCACTAAGATGACGTGCTACAGACGCGAAATTTAACCGACAGGAAGAAGATGCTGTGATATGCAGATGATTAGCTTCTCAGAGCATTCACACAAGGTTGGCGCCGGTGGCGACACCTACAACGTGCTGACATCAGAAAAGTTTCCAACCGAATTCTCATACACAAACAGCAGTTGACCGGCGTTGTCTGGTGAAACGTTGTTGTGCCTCATGTAAGGAGGACTTTGATAAAGGTCGGATTGTAGCCTATCGAGATTGCACTTTATCGTATCGCGACATTGCTGCTCGCGTTGGTAAAGATCCAATGACTGTTGGCACAATGTGGAATCGGTGGGTTCAGGAGGGTAATACGGAACGCCGTGCAGGATCCCAACGGCCTCGTATCACTAGCAGTCGAGATGACAGGCATTTTATCCGCATGGCTGTAACGGATCGTGCAGCCAAGCCTCGATCCCTGAGTCAACAGATGGGGACGTTTGAAAGACAACAACCATCTGCACGAACAGTTCGACGACGTTTGCAGCAGCCCGGACTACCAGCTCGGAGACCGTGGCTGCGGTTATCCTTGACGCTGCATCACAGTGCTGGTGTACTCGACGACAAACTTAGGTGCACGAATGGCAAAACGTCATTTTTTCGGATGAATCCAGGTTCTGTTTACAGCATGGTCACATCGTGTTTGGCGACATCGCGGTGAACGCACATTTGAAGCGTGTATTCGTCATCGCCATACTGGCGTATCACCTGGCGTAATGGTATGGGGTGCCATCGGTTACACGTCTCAGTCACTTCTTTTTCGCATTGACGGCACTTTGAACAGTGGACGTTACATTTCAGACGTGTTACGAGCCGTGGCTCTACCCCTCATTCGATCCCTGCGAAACCCTACATTTCAGCAGGATGATGCACGACCGCATGTTGCAGGTCCTGTACAGGCCTTTCTGGATACAGAAAATGTTCGACTGCTGCCCTGGCCAGCACATTCTCCAGATCTCTCACCAACTGAAAACATCTGGTCAATGGTGGCCGAGCAACTGGCTCGTCACAATATTCCAGTCACTACTCCCGATGAACTGTGGTATCGTGTTGAAGCTGCATGGGCAGCTGTACCTGTACACGCCATCCAAGCTCTGTTTGACTCAATTCCCAGGCATACCAGGGCCGCTATTACGGCCGGAGGTGGTTGTTCTGGGTACTGATTTCACAGGATCTATGCAACCAAATTACGTGAAAATGTAATCACATGTCAGTTGTACTATAATATATTTGTCCAATGAATAGCCGTTTATCATCTGCATTTCTTCTTGGTGCAGCAATTCTAATAGCCAGTAGTGTAAAATCACACCGAGTGTAACATTGGACGGAAAGAAAAAGCCAACCACCAAGTAACGCACTAAAAAAACCAGTCTAAAACCGTAGGCCAAAGGCCAGACTCCACACAAAAAAGGGACAAACGCTTAGATCGAGCGATAAAAAAACCCTGCACGAATAAAACTCAAAACTAAATCTGCCATTGCAACATCGTCCGATAAAAGTGCAGGAAGCGCACCCGGCAGGGCAAACGTCAGCCCGAGCGGAGTTAAAAGCGGGCAGTCCGGCAAGATGTGGACCACCGCCGAAGCAGACCCGCAGAGACATAAAGGCGGATCCTCGCGGTTCAGCAAACAGCTGTGTGTCATCCTGGTGTGGCCCATGCACAGCCGGCAGAGGACGACAGAGTCCTCACTAGAAACCCGCGAGGAGAAGCGCCACGCACCGGTAGCCTCCTCGGTGGCCCGAAGTTTGTCGGGTGAAGGAAGGGCGCGCCATTCTTCACCCCAGGTGTGAAGTACCTTCTGCCGCAAAACTGACCCGAGGTCACTCTCCGAAAGGCCGACCTCCGAGGCCGGTGCACCGACAGCCCGTTTGTCCAGCGCGTCGGCACGTCCGTTTCCCGGGATGCCGACAGGACCCGGGATCCACGCAGAGACCACACAGTGGCAGCAATGCACAAGAGAATGGAGGGTCTCCTGGATAGCCGTCACCAGTTGATAATGGCGTCGTTCTCGCCTTAAAGGCACTCTCGACTAACATCAACTCGTCACGTCCAGTCTCAAAGGTAACTAAGGCTCACGACCGTTACAGCGCGTATTTTCAGCAAACCTGATTTGCTGTCTCGTAGTGGCGCAGCTGTCGCCACTCCTATGCGACTGGCAAGAAATTGGAACATACATCATTTTCCAGATGTATGAGACAGGCGAAATACCCTCAGCCTTCAAGAAGAATATAATAATTCCAGTCCCAAAGAAAGCAGGTGTTGACAGATGTGAAAATTACCGAACTATCAGTTTAATAAGCCACGGCTGCAGAATACTAACACGAATTCTTTACAGACGAATGGAAAAACTGCTAGAAGCCGATCTCGGAGAAGATCAGTTTGGATTCCGTAGAAATGTTGGAACACGTGAGGCATTACTGACCCTACGACTTATATTAGGGAATAGATTAAGGAAAGGCAAGCCTACGTTTCTAGCATTTGTAGACTTAGAGAAAGCTTTTGACAATGTCGACTGGAATACTCTCTTTCATATTCTGAAAGTGGCAGGGGTAAAATACAGGGAGCGAAAGGCTATTTACAATTTGTACAGAAAGCAGATGGCAGTTATAAGAGTTGAGGGAAATGAAAGGGAAGCAGTAGTCGGGAAGGGAGTGAGACAGGGTTGAAGCCTGTCCCCGATGTTATTTAATCTGTGTATTGAGCAAGCAGTAAAGGAAACAAAAGAAAAATTTGGAGTAGGAATTAAAATCCATGGACAAGAAATAAAAACTTTGAGGTTCGCCAATGACATTGTAATTCTGTCAGAGACAGCAAAGGACCTGGAAGAGCAGTTGAACAGAATGGACAGTGTCTTGAAAAGAGGATACAAGATGAACATCAACAAAAGCAAAGCGAGGATAATGGAATGTAGTCGAATGAAATCGGGGGATGCTGAGGGTATTAGGCTAGGAAATGAGACGCTTAAAGTAGTAAAGGAGTTTTTCTATTTAGGGAACAAAATAACTGAGGATTGTCGAAGTAGACAGGAAATAAAATGTAGACTGGCAATGGCAAGGAAAGCGTTTCTGAAGAAGAGAAATTTGTTAACATCTAGTATAGATTTAAGTGCCAGGAAGTCGTTTCTGGAAGTATTTGTATAGAGTGTAGCCAGGTATGGAAGTGAAACGTGGACGATAAATAGTTTGGACAAGAAGAAAATAGAAGCTTTCGAGATGTGGTGCTACAGAAGAATGCTGAAGATTAGGTGGGTATATCACATAACTAATGACGAGGTATTGAATAGAATTGTGGAGAAGAGGAGTTTGTGGCACAACTTGACAAGAAGAAGGGACCGGTTGGTAGGACATATTCTGAGGCATCAATGGATCACCAATTTAGTATTAGAGGGCAGCGTGGAGGGTAAAAATCGTAGAGGGAGAGCAAGAGATGAATACACTAAACAGATTCAGAAGGATGTAGGTTGCAGCAGGTACTGGGAGATGAAGAAGCTTGCACATGATAGAGTAGCATGGAGAGCTGCATCAAACCAGTCTCTGGACTGAAGACCACAACAACAACAACAACAACCATTTTTCAGATGTAGTGCGATATTTTTCCGTCAGTGTATTTAGTGAGTTGAAGTTTTTGATATTGTAACCCTGTAATTTCGATCACGTATTCATTGATTACGCAGATATTAAGTAAAGTGCAATTGCTGCACAGAAAAGAAAAAGATGGTCTATGACCTTATCTGATGTAGGTCTGATCAACACAGAAACTCTGTTGCAATATTATTACTGAATTATCATCATTATCAGTTATCTGCTATATTAGCAGATCCTTTGCCTCTCCATTTTCTGCGATCCATTGCTTCCTTCTTAAGGCTGCTGTATGTTGTACCGTCCATCATGTCATCCAGTATCTGGAATCTCTTCCTTCCTCGCTTCCTTTTCCCTTCTACATAACCTTCTAAAACTGTTTTTATCAGTCCGTCATTCTTTCTTAGTATATGCCCAATCCAGTTTCTTTTTCTTCTCTTTATTACATCTAGTAATTGTCTTTTCTCTCCCACTCTTCTCAGTACCTCTTCATTTTTTACTCTGTCCATCCAACTTATTCTTTCCATCTTCCGCCATGTCCAGATCTCAAAAGCCTCCAGCCTTTCTCTGTCTTTTTTCCTCATAGTCCATGTTTCAGCGCCATATAGAAGAACACTCCATACAAGACATTTTATGAGTCTCTTTCTGAGTTCTCTGTCCAGACCGCTGCAGAAGATTCTCCTTTTCTGATAAAACGCCTCTTTTGCCATTGCAATCCTTGTTTTAATTTCTGTGGTGCACTTCCAGTCGGTGTCTATCCTGCTTCCAAGATACTTAAAATTTTGCACCTGTTCTAGTGTTTCTCCAGTCAGCACAATTTTTGTTTCCTTATTTCCTCCTATTGCCAATACTTTTGTTTTATTTGTGTTAATTTTCATTCCATATTTTTTTCCGTTAGTTGCAATGGTGTCCACCAAATCCTGTAATTCTTTTTCCCCTGTGGCTAGAAGGACCATGTTATCAGCAAATCTCAAGCACCCTACTCTTCTTCCTCCAATTTCTACTCCTTTGTCATCTAATGAGCATTGGTCAATCATATTTTCCAAGTACAGGTTGAAAAGAGTAGGTGATAAACAGCATCCTTGTCTTACTCCTTTCCCTAGTCTGATCCAGTTTGTACTTTCTCCTCTCACTTAAACTGAAACTTTTTGATTAAGGTACAATGAGTTTATAAGTCTTCTGGTTTTCCAGTCCACTCTCTTTTCCCTCATAATAGTCGCCAGCTTGTCCCAAACCACATTGTCAAATGCCTTTTCTAAATCGATGAAGCACATATATAGGTCTCTTCCTTTTTCAATAAACCTTTCTCCCAAGATTCGTAGGAGCCCTATTGCATCTCTGGTGCCCGTATTCCGTCTAAAGCCAAACTGCTCCTCGCCGAGATTCTCCTCCATTACTTTTTCAAGTCTTTTATTAATTATTCTTAACATCACTTTGGCTGCATGTGAAATGAGGCCGATTGTCCTGTGCTCGCTGCATTTCTTGGTTCCTTGTTTTTTCGGTAATGGAATCATTACTGTTGTCAAAAAGTCCTCAGGCCATTCACCACTGTCATATATTTTATTACATAACCTCAATATTTCTCTTATTCCATTGTGGTTCAAGCATTTTAGTATTTCTCCCGGTATTGTATCTGTACCTACTGCTTTGCCATTTTTCATTGCAGCAATGGCAGACTTTACTTCTTCCATTATGATGGTCGGTCCTTTCTCTTCATCACTTACACTGTTGTGTGATTCAAGTTCCAGAGTTTCTGGTTTGCTATTTGTGTCATATAGCTCTTTTATATATTCTTCCCATCTCTGGAGGACATCGTCACGATCTTTGTACACTACCTCTTCGTCTTTACTCAAAATTTCCGTAGTAGCACTTCCTGCTCTGTTTTGTTCCCATGTCATAGTCTTTACCCTGTTGTATAGTAAGTCGTATCTTCCCTTCCTGTCCAGTTCTTCAATTTCATCACATTCCTCTTTTAGCCATTTTTTCCTAGCCCGCTCTGTTTCTCTTCGCAGTTCGTTATTTAACCTTCGGTATATCTTTCTTGCATCTTCAGTGTTCTTGTTTTTCAATTTTCTTCTCTCCTCCATCTTGGAAATCATTTCTTGTGTGACCCATGGTTTTTTTTTACCTTTTCCCTTTTACATATCCTATATTTTGCTGTCCTGCTTTAATGATTCCTTCTTTCAGCATATTCCAGTACTCGTTGGCATTATCAGGAGCTTCTTTGTCTCGTAATGTGTTCAGAAAGTCCCGAGACAGCATTTCTGTAATTTGTTCTTTGTTGGACCTTATCTTCTCTAGATCCCACTTCTTCACCATTGTCGCCTTTTTCAGTTTTTCATTCTTATTTCTATTTCTGCCATAAGTAAGTTGTGGTCACTATTAATATCTGCACCTGGTAATGTGTGCACCTTCTTGATTCCATTCCTGTATCTTTCTTCTACCAGTATAAAATCGATTTGGTTTCTATATTTATCCCCTGGTGATTTCCAAGTGTAGAGCCTCATCTTATGGTTCTTGAACCATGTGTTTGCCGCTATCAGCTGCCTTTTCCTGCAGAAGTCAATTAACCATTCACCTCTGTCATTTCTCTTTCCAAGACCATGACTGCCTACTATGTTTCCCTCTTTCCCTTCTCCCACAATGGCGTTCCAGTCTCCCATTACTATTTTGCAGCATTTTTTATTTTCGTCCATTATTCTATTACATTGTACGTTTCCTTTACAATTTGGTCATCATGTTCTGAAGTTGGCATATACACCTGGACAATCAGTAAATCTTTTTGTGCTCCTTTCAGCCTTACACCAATAACCCGATCATTTGCATAGTCTACATATTACACACATTTAGCCAATTCCTTTGTCATAATCATTCCTACTCCATTAATTCCTTTTACTTCTCCTCCTGAGTAGTAGAATACATATTCATCTGACTGCAACTCTCCATGTCCATTCCATCTTACCTCAGCAACTCCTACGAGGTCCATATGATTCTTTTCCATCTCTCTTTTAAGGTTTTCTAGTTTTCCTGCTTGTAGCAGAGTTCTGACATTCCAGGTACCAATTCTCGTTTTGATTTTTTGCCTCCTTTCAAGTTGTCCCCCCCGGAGATCCGAATGGGGGACTATTTTACCTCTGGACACTGATTTAACATGAGAGGAAGCCATTTTTGTGCATAAAATGGAGACTGCATTATGCAGGGAAGATAATGCCTTCTGCAGTTCTGGAGGCCGCCCCTAACATGGGATACAGACGCCTTTTGCAGCCGCCCGCTCCGGGTCAGACGATGCATGAGAAGTATAGGTTGGAAAATGAAAGACCCCTAGCCCTCGAAACCTAATAGCGTCAGAGTCGGAAAAGAACAAGAGCTGGCCGAGGGTGGCCAGATAGGAAAGATAAAAGTGAGGAGCCTGGCATAAGTAAGTGGAAGCAATGCCAGGACTCAGCTCGGGGCCCCGTGGTCGCCAGCCACGTATCACTAGGTGTGACTCCCTGAATAACATTAGTGGATTAAATTGATAAATACGTCTCACTTTCGTCTGAAATGCTGTCGTTTAAGGTTCATCAGTCCCAGTCATAAATTTTCCCTTTCTCAGTAGAACGATGATCATAGTTAGTGATGCGGGACATTACTCGTATTAAATGATCCTGACTGACTGCCCAAAATCTGCGTGAATTCTGGCACTCAGACTTCTGGGTTGCCTTAGTCGAGGAGAAAACAAGTATATGATGTTTGTGCACGAATTCAGCAATTTTGTGACTTGGAATGCACGCACATACGCTATGTCATCAAAAATATGCGGACATACCTAAAACATACGTTTTTCATATTAGGTGCATTGTGCTGCCACCTACTTCCAGGTACTCCATATCAGCGACCTCAGTAGTCATTAGACATCGTGAGAGACCAGAAAGGGGTGCTCTGCGGAACTCACTGACTTCGAACGTGGTCAGGTGATTGGGTGTCATTTGTGTCCTAAGTCTGTATGCGAGATCACCACACTCCTAAACATCCCTAGGTCCACTGTTTCCGATGTGATAGTGAAGTGGAAATGCGAAGGGACATGTACAGCATAAAAGCGTACAGGCCGACCTCGTCTGCTGACTGACAGACGCTGCCGACAGTCCAACAGTGTCGTAATGTGTAATAGGCAGACATCTATTCAGACCATCACACAGGAATTCCAAACTCCACCAGGATCCACTGCAAGCGCTATGACAGTTAGGCGGGAAAAACTTGGATTTCATGGTCGACCAGCTGCTTGTAAGCCACACATCAGGCCGGTAAATACTAAACAAAGCCTCGCTTGGTCTAAGGAGTGTAAACATTGATGGATCAAACAGCGGAAAAACTTTGTGTGGAGTGACGAATCACGGTACACAACGTGGCGATCTGATGGCAGGGTGTGGGTATGGAGAATGCCCGGTGAATGACATCTGCCAGCGTGTTTAGTGCCAACAGTAAAATTCGGAGGCAGTGGTGTTGTGGTGTGTCATGTTTTTCACGGAGGGGGTTTGCACCCTTTGTTGTTACGCGTGGCACTATCACAGTACAGTCCTACATTGATGTTTTAAGCACCTTCTTGCTTCCCACTGTTGAAGAGAAATTTGGGGGTGGTGACTGTATCTTTCAACACGATCGAACTTCTGTTCATAATGCACGCCATGTGGCGGAGTGGTTACACGACAGTAACATCCCTGTAATGGACTGGCCTGCATAGAGTCCTGACCTGAATCCTACAGAACACCTTTGGGATGTTTTGGAACGCCGACTTCGTGTCAGGTCTTTCCAAATGACACCGATACCTCTCCTCAGTACAACACTCCGTGAAGAATGGGCTGCCATTCCCCAAGAAACCTTCCAGCACCTGACTGAATGTGTGCCTGCGAGAGTGGAAGCTGTCATCAGGGCTAAGGGTGGGCCAACACCATACTGAATTCCAGCATTACTGATGGAGGGTGCCACGTACTTGTAAGTCATTTTCAGCCAGGTGCCCGGATACTTTTGATCACATAGTGTACATGGTGTAGAGACGTTTCGCCCCATGGGTACTTGTAGCACAAAGACAAAATAGGGCGGGTATTCCGTGATGACCTACACGAGACAGACGATCGATTATCAAACGAAGTTCACTCACCGAATGCGTCGCACACCCGCCTCCTCAAAAGTGGTTGGACGCCATCGAGCATCGGGTCCTCACTCTCTGGAACAGCTGCCACAACCCTGTTTCAAACAATTATCCCTCGCACAGCAAACCGGATTTTACAATTTTAGATGTTTACACAATGGCGTAAGTTCTTTGACTGTACTTCCAAGAGGACGTATTCCTACCTGAAAGATCGCTGCTTCTTTCGCCGCCTAATTCTTTACTGTGATCTCGATTTTTTTTCCTGGTTTCCATAGGCTCCTGCTGCGTTTGCTGTAAATACGGGAGCTCCTAAGGTTTCTGATAACCTGTAGTTTAGAATTATCAAGAAGAAACTCTTCTACGTTCATCAGGTCACGTAAAGAAGATTTCGCTGCGACTGTGATCAGCAATTACTGTAGAGGGACGCTTTGCGTTGTGCAGTTAACAATGAGCGTATAGGCGCGCTCTGCACTTCTTGCCGAGATACGAACTCTGCTGTATCTGTATTGAAAGATTCCATCTGACCAACACAGATCGGGTGAATTTGAATATCCGTTCAGAATGGTTATACGCTTCAGCGGACAACTGCTGAGAAGAAACGGTCACTAAATCAGGATGATTAGAGTAGACAGTCTGGATGGAGATAAAGCGGAATTCTTTTCCCCAATAGTTCTCATGATGTAATTTACAACTCTACAGAAAAACCTCAATTGCAGCCACACATTAACAAATACCTTGTCAGAAATGATCACGAAACGTAAGACATCTACCATTTATTATATTATGACAAGAGACTACGTAAGTGATAGAAACTCGCGTTATATTTGTGACCGGAAACTTGTAACAGAGGAATACGAATTTTTTCATTTAAATGCCGTTGAAGTTGCATGTAATGTTACTCCGTGAAGAGGGAGCTGTGACTGTTTGTGCGGTGTGGAGGGCGGGGGGGCGTTGGGGGGGGGGGGGGCGCAAAATTCCCGTCTTGAGAGATACACACACACGTCTGTGCGCGCACATGAGAGCGTGTAGGTGTGCGCATGCGCGAGTTCGCACGCTCAAATGCACTGTCAAAAATGAACTCATGAAACTTTTACGCAACCTGCTAACAAATAATTTACATTATTGCACATAGTGCCAAGACTCACTAAACGCATTCTAGAGAAAACGCCTCACGGAACTATAGCACCAGCTGAGTGGCACTAAACGTACAAGGCAGTCATTGCCATCAACAGAATGTTTGTAAGTTTTGAAAAAAAAAGGTTCAAATGGCTCTGAGCACTATGCGACTTAACTTCTGAGGTCATCAGTCGCCTAGAACTTAGAACTAATTAAACCCAACTAACCTAACGACATCACACACATCCATGCCCGAGACAGGATTCGAACCTGTGACCGTAGTGGTCGCTCGGCTCCAGACTGTAGCGCCTAGAACCTCACGGCCACTCCGGCCGGCTGTAAGTTTTGAACATTAACTCGACAGGCAGTAGATCATGAACGTAAAACTGACCAGGAACTTACTACGGAGCAGCGACACTAAAGACACACGCAGCTATTTTTTTACTATTCCAAGCCACTGACAACCAAAAGAAACACCATTTCAGTTATCGTAGCCATTTTGCTTATGGGTGATCACGAAGGAAATGACTGTCCCAGAAGCTGCAGAACACGAGAAACTGCGTGCAGTTAGACCACGTATGTTTTTCATATATGTTGACATGTCTAATAAAGGCGCAAAAACCTTAACATCCTAGAAGAACACCAACATGACACATTTTCGCAACTACCTATCAGCACGATCGCTATTGATTACGCGTCAGCCACATCTTGCGCTACAAAAGTTGAGTATCTCTTACCTTTTCGCAGAGAGAATTTTCTGGTGGACGCTGGAAACCGAAAATAAAAGCTTCTGTTACAGAACTCTGTTATAGAATTCTGCAAGCTTCGAATTCGCGTCGTATGTAGCTCTCGAGGGCAGCGCAACAAGACAAGTGTCGCAAACCGACAGCTGCTCGTATAAATACGCCATTCAGAGAGCAATTATTCGTCGCGGGAAAACGCTCAGAGAGTAAATAATACGCGGCGGGAAAAACAATCTCGCAGCGAATATTACTGAAAGATGCGCATCAGTCGTACAGAGTTTTGACATGAGCTAAAAATAAAATATATTAACTGAAGTAATGTATAGTTTTGTAAATAGCACCGCCGATTGCACTAGCCCTCTGTCAACCTGTATGTTTACAGAAATAATCCTCCAAATTTTTCCAGCCATTGATATGACGCTATTTATACACATCAAAAAAAGTTTTGCATCACCTCGGTTCCGAGAGTTCTGGAACCTGTACAGAAAACTGGAATAGAGGTCAACATAAACACCGTTTCCGTCCTTTTTATTGCTCATGAAAACCACACATTGAATGTTGTACCACCATACAGTGAGACCTTCAGAGGTGGTGGTCCAGATTGCTGTACACACCGGTACCCAGTAGCACGTCCTCTTGCACTGATGCATGCCTGTATTCGTTGTGGCAAACTATCCACATGTTCATCAAGCCACTGCCGGTCCAGATTGTCCCACTCCTCAACGGTGATTCGGCGGTGATCCCCCAGAGTGGTTGGTGGATGACGTCGTCCTTAAACAGCCCTTTCCAATGTATCCCAGGCATGTTCGATAGAGTTCATATGTGGAGAACATGCTGGTCACTCTAGTCAAATGATGTAGTTATCCTGAAGGGAGTTATTCACAAGATGTGCACGACGGGGGCGCGAATTGTAGCACGTGAAGACGAATGCCTCGGCAATATGCTGCCGATACGGTTCCACTACGGTCGGAGGATGGCATTCACGTATCGTACAGCCGTTACGGCGCCTTCCATGACCACCAGTGGCGTACGTCGGCCCCATATAATGCCATCCCAAAACATCAGGGAACCTCCACCTTGCTGCACTCGCTGAACAGTGTGTCTAATTCGTTCAGCCTGACCGTGTTGCCCCCAAACACGTCTGCGACAATTGTGTGCTTGAAGGCATATGCGACGCTCATCAGTGCAGAGAACGTGATACCAAACCTGAGCGGTCCATTCGGCATGTTGTTGGGCCCATCCCTACCGCACTGCACGGTGTCGTGGTTGCAAAGATGGATCTCGCCATGGACATCGCGAGTGAAGTTGCGCATCATGCAGCCTATTGCGCACAGTTTGCGTGGTAACACGACGTCCTGTGGCTGCACGAAAAGCATTGTTCAACATGGTGGCGTTGCTGTCAGGGTTCCTCCGAGCCATAATCCGTAGGTAGCGGTCACCCACTGCAGTAGCAGCCCTTGGCCGGCCTGAGCGAGGCAAGTCATCGACAGTTCCTGTCTCTCTGCATCTCCTCCATGTCCGAACACATTGCTTTGGTTCACTCCGAGAGGCCTGGACACTTCCCTTGTTGAGAGCGCTTTCTGGCACAAAGTAACAAGACGGACGCGATCGAACCGCGGTATGGATGGTCTAGGCACGGTTGAACTACAGACAACAGGAGCCGTGTACCTCCTTCCTGGTGGAATGTCTGGAACTGATCGGCTGTCGGCCCCCCGACGTCTAATAGGCATGGTTGTTTACACCTTTGGGCGGGTTTAGTCAAAAGGACTGTGTCTGTGATACAATATCCACAGTCAACGTCTATCTTCAGGAGTTCTGGGGATCGGGGCATGAGTTAGCAAAAACACATATCTTGCATGAAGAGGTTTGACTTGTCGTGAGCACTTCGTTCCGGCAGTTTTGAGGAAAATTAACTAATGACAATCATCGCAGCACAGCATAAAATTCGTTGTACGACATATAAGTTGACAGAGATAATTAATCCTGCCACCTCATACCACTAACAGATTAATATACTGACCCTGTGAAGATATAGGACACAGGCCACGAGAAAGGAGAGTAAATAACTTAAATCTGAATACCATCATAGTTGATATGTTACGGTTTCCAACCGGAGACATTCCAAAGCATGTTTAACCGATTTATTTTTCATAATGCGGGGCCACAGTCATAATATATTTCCTTAAAGTCAGTACCGCCATTAGACTGTCGTTTATTTGCAAAATGGTATACTCAGTGATGAAACAAAGCAGTAGGCTTTACCAGAAATATCGACCCTTAGACAATGTGTCTAATAGTGTATTTTAAATACGAGAGCATGCCATCTTAGGCACTGTATAACACTTAAAACACTTGATAATGGCACTTTGAAGCCGAAATTTATCTTGTAAGTGTAAATTTAACACAAGATAAACAACAGTCTAATATCGGTACTGACTTTAAAGAAAGGTTTAACAGATTTCAGCTCTTGCTTTACTACAAGCAATGACGACTATGGGGTTTGGCACCTGGCGCACAGTACGACCTGAATGCGAAATGAATCACCTATCAGCAGCTGGAATTTGAGCGAACGCTGCCACTTCATTACAAAGGAGACGAGAAGCCAAGGAAATGTGGGAGCACTAAACTGTTATTAAGAATGTGAACTGCACTAGCACAAAGGCGATGAAGCACCCCCACCTTAGTTAACGACACTTAGAGGGACCATACCGTGGTTCAGGTCGAAAAAAGTCGATTTTCGGTTTTCATCATATTTCGATGGATTTAGGGTTTATTTAAAAAATCTGAAAAGGATTGTGCTGAAAAAAATTTTTTTCGAGCATTTTCCTACCACGTGTGTTCATGTGCCACGCCCACTTTTCTGTCACCCACTTTTCTGCATATATTTTAGATCTTTATATCCCCTACATTGCACGTTAGGATTTTCTTTTACTTCCGAGTGTGTTGGCTATCCTTGGAATGCAACAGTCGGTGTTCTTTTGTTTCTGCTGTTTGTAAACAACACACTTTCAAAAACGCGATTAGTTTTGTTCAAGTGTGATTGCGAGTAGTTGTTATAGAAAACTTGCAGGTATACTATGGGCAGGCAATTAGGAGAAATAAAGAAAATCTGTAGGCAATGAAGAGAGATGTTTGGGCCACATTCTTCCGTAAGTCCTCTACTGATGATAGGCCATGGCATGGATTGTGTCCATCAGGAGAAAATTCGTGGTGCAAATACAATAGGGCTCAGGCAACTGGAGAATCTTATTCTCACCAGCATTTTCTTCCTGCTGCTGTTATTACAGCAATTAAACCTATTTTCAGAGACTTGGCTCATCCTGACCCTCTAACGAAATGTCTGCAGGGGCAGACACAGAACCCAAATAAATGTTTCAACAGCATAATTTAAAACTGCCTTCCTAAAACTGTATTTGTAGGCATACATACAATGAAACTAGGAGTTCATGATGCTGTTATTACATTCAGTTGTGGTAATATTGGAAAGTGTTGAGTACTGAAAAAGCTGGGAATTAGTTCTGGTGAAAATATGATCACTGAGCTGCAACACTGCGATAAAATGAGGATAGCCGATGCAGACTGGTCTGCATCTAATATGGCCAAGAAAGCTAGACAGACATCCAGGAAGGTGAACAAGAAGCTGGAAGACCTGCTAGAGGCCAAAGAAGAGCCAGCATATGCGGTTTTAATTAACTGTAAATAACAAATTTCAAAAGTTTTTTCTTTAAAGTCAATTTTCCGCAAACTAAAATTATCAGTACATATGCCCCTTATATCTGAAACTGTCGTAGATAAATGAATGAAATTTTCAGAGACTCTGCATAACATAAAAAGCCACCTCTGGTACTACATTCATTAATATTCCTCCATTAGAAAGTTAACAAAAAATATTTTCTGCTGAAAAAACTTAATATTTTTTGTTAATAAATTTAAAAAGTATATCTTGAAGACTATAAAATGGATAAAGTAGATTTTAGTACAGTTGACTATTAGCATCATGTAACATACAGTAAAAATATTAACGTCTTGCATCAAATAATTTATATCAGAAATGGGTCAAATACTTGCCTAAATTAACATGGGTTAGATAGGCAGGGTGTGGTCCCCTTGAACAGAAAAACAATTTCGAAAGGCATTTCCTTCCAGGAACTAGACAGCTATGATTGAAATGGCAAATAAGCGTTCTGTCGAAAATAGAGGATAAATTCTTGCTTCCGTTTCCAACTGTCGGCTTCCACCAATGACGTCATACCTAATTCAAGGTCGCTACTGACAACGTTAAGTGCCCACCGCACCCCCGTCATATTTAGTGGTAAGATGGCCCATTGGAAAGCGCGTCAAAAACTGCACACAGACCAAGCATGAAAACAGGGAGAGGCTGTACTGAACTGTGAATGAAAAAGCAAAATAGAAAGAGTGAACGGTTGAAGGACAAGAAGTGCAATACAGGGCAGCCTGAAACATTGACGGCGCCGTGCGAAGTCATCATGGTGTATGACTGTATGGTGCGAAAATTGGCAACTCACCCTGAATAACGAAAAGTGTGACGTCATCCACATGAGTGCTAAAGGAAAACCGTTAAACTTCGGTTACACGATAGATCAGTCGAATCCAAGGGCCGTAAATTCAACAAAATACCTAGGAATTACAATTACAAACAACTTAAATTGGAAGGAATACGCACAAAATGTTGGGGGGAAGGCTAACCAAAGACTGCGTTTTATTGGCAGGACACAAAATGTAACAGATCTGCTAAAGAGACTGCCTACACTACGCTTGTCCGCCGTCTTTTAGAATAGTGTTGCCCGGTGTGGGATCCTTACCAGAGAGAATTGACGGAGTACAGGTAAGTCCTAAAAGAACTAGGGACTCACGCCTCCTGAAAATGACGTAATAAAGGAACGTGGAGTCAATAATTAGAGCGACACCAACTTGAAAATTCTAAAAGAGTGCATAGCAGGAGTGTGCAATGGTTTTTTATACGATGCCAGTCTCTGGACTGTAGACCACAACAACATCTGTTTTGGTGTTGCTTTCGGTACTACTATTGTTGCTGTAGCTGTGTACTGTCCATTCTTTGAGTATTGCCATGTATGGTATCACTCCATTTGTTGATTCCACGTTCTATTATTATTCATGAATTTTATTGGCTGTTAATTATTTCGTCAAGGGTTTGACTTTTTCGTACCGCTTGCTATGCTCTTGGAAGCACGAAAAACATTACTAGCTTTGGAATCGACTACTACACTTAACCTAGTGTATATCAGACAATAAATAAGTATATAATCCTAGAAGAAATAACACTTTTGAAAAACCACGAAAAATAACGAACCGAGGGATGGAGAACTAGAATTGACCTATGTAACTGTCGTCTTTGGTTGCTGCCACACCTCACCCTCGGCAATTGTGGCACATTCGGAAAAAAACGGCCAAATATTTGTGAGAAGCAAGATTATAGATGCAACTGAGGATTGCCTCACATGCAGCAATTTCAGCTACACTCTTTAAGTTCCTGTCTAACCCCGCCTTCGGATATCATGCCGTATTAGGAAAAAATAGCCATATATATTTACGAGAATACGATTATAAATACGATTGCTACTTGATTGACACGCAGCAACTTAAGCTGTGCACTTAGGTTCTTGACTAACCGCAACCTGGTAAATCGAGATATGTTTGTAATAAACAGCTTAGTTTACGTCAGACACTAAGACAACCACAGATAAAATTTAATAACAAGCCACTTGAACATCGTAAACTCATGGCGTCCTTCGCTCGGGATGTCATTGGTCAAAGCTGACAGGTAGAAACGGACACTAGATTCGTTTCAACATAGAACTTAATGCCTGAAATTCATTTAAAGTAAGTTAGGAAGTGTTTAAAATACGTTACTTCTTACGATATTGCCCTGGAAAATGTGTGTTTCACGGCAGCACGGTGATGTACTGAACACGTCACGTTGTCTACGCGAGCGAATACAGCAAGCACTTCGCATGGGCATCTTCGTAGCACCATGTATAATTTGTAGTAATTCCGAGCTTACTCTAATTACAAGATTTGTGAAGTTAACGGTTCTCCAACACAAACTGCTTTAGACGAACCGTAATAAACAGTCTGGACGCCTGTTTTGCAAAACTAAATTACCTCGAATATAACTGCTGTGTCGAAGACAGTATTCACTCAACATAGGTGATGTGAGAATTAATGTTATGCGTTCGCAGAATGGTGCAACGATTTCAACGATTGAACGCCTGTGCTTTGCCTGCCAAGGATTGGCGGAAAACAGATGCTGGTTCAAGACTTACCTGAGACGGCTATTGGCGTTGCCCGTGCCGCTACAGCATTTCACGGTTTTTTAAGGTTTTGCTGAACGCGGACAGAACCATTCGTGATGCTCGCCATTCGACTCGTCCCAGACTGTTGCTAAGACACGACACGGGACGTCGAAGAGATTCCTGTATTGTTGAAAACTGCGTCACGTCGCGATTGCTGTTGTTTACTCTAAGATGGTATGAGGACAATTGTCGCCATATAATTACAGGAGAGGCGTACATGGGCTGTGGTCTCCGGGGCAATTTCGCCGAAAACAGCCTTACTTCCTGCCCCGTCTAACACTTTCCGAACATCACAGAGGCTCTCCTGCGAAACATGCAAGACCGGGAGTCCTGAAAGGAAGGATATTGCGGAGACACGGCATAGCTCCAGGCTGAAGCCAAGCAACGCCTCCGCAAGTTTCTTTCTTCCAGGAGCGCCGGCCTTGCACGTCTCGCAGGAGAGCCTCTGTGAAGTTTGGAAGGCGGGAGCCGAGGTACTGGCGGAAGTACGGCTGTGAGGGCGGGGCGTGAGTCCTACTTGGGTAGCTCAGCTGGTAGACCACTCGCCCGCAAATGGCAAAGGTGCCGAGTTCGATTCTCGGTGCGGCACACAGTTTTAATCTGCCAGGAATTTCACATCAACGCTCGCTCTGCTCAGAGTGAAAATTTCATTCTGGCAAGTAGTTTATTTATTTTTTTTATTTTACACGTCTAGTTCATTAGGACCAAATTTACGAGGAAATGTCCGTGGTCATGGAACGAGACAGTACATGAAATTAACATCAGAAACGTTGACAACAGATAACATCTACACGATGATGAACAAAAAGTAGCATAATCAACAATATAACACACGAATTTTCTTTCTTTTATCCAGGAACTCCCTGACACACTAGAAGGAGTCAGCTGTTTTCTTCGCGGCAGCTTACCGAAAATGGCTGCACCGGAGTACAGTAGTAAATGAGGTGCGGGCCAAGTGCAGACTGGATTCCTGCCTGGTATTAACCGAGTGGAAAGCTGCTGCTTCTCGGGAGTAGGCTCATGTTGTTAACAGCGAACGGAACTGAAGAAAATGCCTGTTGAGAGGCCAGTGTCAGAATTCCAGGGGTCTACAAGAGGTTCGCGATCGTGTACCACATTTTGCTCGAGCTTCCCATTTCTGAGCCAAAAACACCCTTTGAGAACAGGAAGAGTTACTCCACAGAAAGTAATATTATATGCCATAAATGAATGAAAATGAACAAAGTAGACTAATTTCCACGTTCGACTACCACTTATTGCAGACGCTGTACTAATAGTAAATAAAGCAGCATCATGTTTTTGAACACGGGCTTTCCATGACAGCTTAGCTCTTAGGAGTTTGGAGTGTTCAGATTCACTTATTTGCCCACGCTGTGTAATCAGAACGACAGTTTTGATTGAACTGTGTGATAGAAAGTGTCTTATTGTGATTTAGCATCAGTTTTGTTTCTACAAGCTATGAACTTAATTCTTGAACTGCACCATTTGATACGTTGCCTATGTTGCACTCGACATCCTTCTCTATGAAGTTAGTGTCATCAGTAAACAGAAATATCTCATAATCACCTGTCATATATAAACATATATCATTCCCATATATAAGAAACGGGAACGGTCCCAGCACCGACCTCTCAACCCCCCCCCCCCCTTCCGCCACTGCTTTACATAACCGTCTCCCAGTCAGAGTCCGTGTTATGCCCGTTCTTATTACTGTGGAGACATCATCTTTCGCTGCATGTTCTCAAGATATGAGTGAACCAGTTGGGTTTTATTCATATTATTTCATAATGGCCCAACTTCTGTAATAACATTTTGTGACCGTCCGCCCCCGGTAGCTGAGTGGTCAGCGCGACGAAATGTCATACCTAACGGCCTGGGTTCGGTTCCCGGCTAGGTCGGAGATTTCCTCCGCTCAGGGGCTGGGTGTTGCGTCTTGTCGTTATCATCGTCATTTCATCCCCATCAACACGCAAGTCGCCGAAGTGGCGTCACCTCGAAAGACCTGCACGAGGCAAACCCGATGGGAGGCCCTAGCCACACGGCATTTCCATTTTTTTTTCCATTTTGTGACCAACGCAATCAAACACCTCAGTTAAATCAAAGAACATCTCTGGTGTTCGCGAATTTTTGTGTATTGCGTCGAGTGAGTCACAGAGAAAAAAGAATCATTATTTTCAGTTGTTAAAGCACTTCTAAAATGAAGCTGATCGCTTGGCAGCAAATTATGTCAACTAAAATGATCAATTAAGCTTATATGTACAGTCTTTTCGATAACTTCAGCATAAATCGATGGCATAGAAAAGGTCTAAAATTGTCGACATTATCCCTTTCTCCTTTTTTATAAAGTGGTTTCACTTCTGAGTACTTAAATCGTTCAGGAAACCGACCATTTTTAAAAGAAAAATTACTGGGATAGCATACGCATCATAGTGCTCTAGTATTCTGTTACGTACCACATCATATCTACGAGAGCCCCTAGTCTGCAGCGATCTGATTATTGACTTAAGTACCCCCTCTGTCAGTCTCACTGAGGCGTGTTTCAGAGAGCAGTCTTGGAAAGCCGTTTTCTGTGTGAGAGTTATGTGATTCCCCATACAAACTGAATTTTTGTTTAATTGATCTGCTATATTGCTCATATGGTTTTAATTTTATCCCGAGAATTCGGTATTGTATTTGCATATCACGCTTTTTGCCTCCCTAGTAACACTTTTAAGCAGTGTACAGTTCTGTTCGTGACGGGCTACTGCAACTCGACTGTGGCTGTTTCCAACATTATAAATTCCCACTAGTCAGCCACGTAGATTGCCTGTTAGTGCTAGTATCCTGTTTTCAGTGTTCTAAAGGAAAGCGACTTCCAAACAGCATGAGTAATGTCATAAGGAAAGCGTTTTTTTGTCAGTCGTCTATGTTACCAGCAGTATAAACGTCCTGCCACTCTTGTGTTTTAATGAGGTTCGAAAAAGCCTGTGTTGCCGCTGGGTTAACTTTTCTAAATAGTTTGCAATTATATTTAACATTTGTGTACGCACAGATTCTTATACCATTAACATTTGTGTGTCATGTTTTGAAGCCAATTCACCCTTTCACAAACAGAATGCCTGTCTAGCAATGAAGAATGAACCAGAATGTTGTCTTTGGTTGTGCTACCGCTCCCCTGCACTCTTGTCACAAAGAATATAATCTGCATTAGATGATGTGAATTTAGGATATCTTTCAGCATTCTTTTTGTTGCACAGTCACTTGTAAAATTAATATTAAAGTCACCACGCAAACTACAAGGGGTACAACTTTTGTTTCCGCCGTCTTTTTCCCCAACATTTGAGGCTTTCATGAAACAAATTGGTCACGCATGTATCATTCAAAGTATTTTCCATCGCTAGCCACTGCTTTCTCCCACTTTCGGGCAGTGTACGAATCACACGTCGAAAAAATTGTTCGCCGGCCGAAGTGGCCGTGCGGTTCTAGGCGCTACAGTCTGGAGCCCAGCGACTGCTACGGTCGCAGGTTCGAATCCTGCCTCGGGCATGGGTGTGTGTGATGTCCTTAGGTTAGTTAGGTTTAACTAGTTCTAAGTTCTAGGGGACTAATGACCTCAGCAGTTGAGTCCCATAGTGCTCAGAGCCATTTGAACCATTTTTGAAAAAATTGTTCATCTTTTGAAGCGATCCACGAACCGATCCAGTTTGTGACTTCTTCATGAGACCGAAAGTGTTTGTCAGCCAGGCCATGCGCCATTGATCTAAACAGGTGATAGTCAGAGGGAGCAATGTCTGGAGAATACGGCGGCGGGGGTAGGACTTCCCATTTTAACGTTTCCAAGTACGTTTTGACTTCTTTTGCAACGTGGGGTCGAGCGTTGTCCTGCTGCAAAATCACCTTATCGTGCCGCTCGCTGTACTGCGGCCGTTTGTCTTTTAATGCTATGCTCCAACACATTGATTGCGTTCGATATCGAGCACCTGTCATTGTTTCACTCGGTTTTGAAACCTCACAGTACACGACTCTGAGCTGGTCCCACCAAATGCAGGGCATGATCTTGGAGCCGTGAGTATTCGGTTTGGCCGTCGACGTGGAAGCATGGCCGGGATATGCCCATGATTTTTTGCCTTTGGTGTATCGTAATGAACCCATTTTTCGTCCCCGGTCACAATGCGATGCAGAAATCCCTTCCGTTTTTGCCTCTGAAGCAACTGTTCACCAACACACAAACGTCGTTCAACGTCTCTAGTTTCAGCTCACACGGGACCAAACTTCCTTCTTTCTGAATCGTGCCCATAACCATGAGACGTTTTGAAATGGCTTGCTGTGTCACTCCCACTAATTGTGCCAATTCCTCTTGAGTATGACGTGAGTCTTCACTCAGCAATGTTCCCAATTCTGCATCTTCGAAAACATTCTCTCTTCCATCACTATGCCGGTCTACGACGTTCAAATCGCCGTTCTTGAACCGTTGAAACCACTCACGACACTTTCTTTCACTAATAGCGTCTCTGTCAGACGTACTTGAGACCAGTCGATGAGACTCAGCCGTTGTTTTCTTCATACTGAAACAGAACAGTAACGCCTCTCGCAAATGACGATGATTATGCTCGTAAATTGACATTTTCAATCAAGAACAACTTTATGATGCAGGCACAAATAGACTAATGTTTGAATGAGGTTATGCTGACCGAGGTCCAACCTAGCTGCCTGACGTCTGCGATCTGTTTCTTTCGACCGCTACTTACCGTTGTAGCCACCTATCGGCAAACGGCGGAAGCAAAGTTGTACACGTTGTAATTTTTGGTGCTTTCTGTAAAGTGAACCAAGAGCTCTTCTTAGCTGGAACGAAAATGTCCTAAAATCATAGTTAGGGGACCTATCAATAACTGTAATTAAAACTTAAGTTTCACTAAATTCGACTGCTTCATCAGAACACTCGTAGACATAATACGGTGCAGTGCTGTGCTGTGTTAACAGACTGAAATGGAATACCATTTTTCACGTACATGTCCATACCCCACTCCGAGAAGAGCTCCTTGAAAACTAGCCAGCTAATCTGTAAACTGGTAAAGGACGCCTATGAACATTCACATTATATAGGTGATGCTCTGATATTCCAGCAATGGCAGTATCAACATCTATATGCATTTCACTAATTTTAACCTTATTAGTTCTTATATTTGATGAAATGTGCTAATTCCTTAATTACGTAGATACCTGACTTTTTCTAAAGGTGAATTCTTGATTAGAGAGACTTCCCTTAAGCAGAGATACCTATCAGCCGACTTCAAAAATGGTTCAAATGGCTCTGACCACTATGGGACTTAACTACTAAGGTCATCAGTCCCCTAGAACTTAGAACTACTTAAACCTAACTAACCTAAGGACATCACACACATCCATGCCCGAGGCAGGATTCGAACCTGCGACCGTAGCAGTCGCTGGGCTCCAGACTGTAGCGCCTAGAACCGCACGGCCACTCCGGCCGGCTCAACTCCAAAATCAACAATCTCCATATCCCTGTACCCGTCTGTTCAAGCGCATTCGGACGCCGTTAAAAAAAAAAGTATATCATCGAATTTTTAACAAATCACACTCGCTTCAATATCTCGATGTATTCTTAACATTCTCTGTGACTCACCAGAATACGTACCCGCAAACCACTGCCCATCGTCAGGAGTACAGGTTCCACAAATGTATGCCCTATTATACCAAATGTAAGCAAACCCGAACTCACACACGGGCCGCACTGGGTGGCCGCGCGGTCTGCGGCGCCTTGTCACGGTCCGTGCGGCTCCCCCCGTCGGAGGTTCGAAATCTCCCTCGGACATGGCAGTGTGTATTTTCCATAGTGCAAGTTAGTTTAAGTTGGATTAAGTAGTGTGTAGTCTTAGGGACCGATGATCTCTGGAGTTTGGTCCCATAAGACCTTACCACAAACTTCCAAAAAAACATTTTCTCACATACTGTCGTCTGTTTATTGTCACGGCTGTCATACAAAGTGCTCAAAACGTTGATAACGAGAATTGCTATAAAATGATTTTCGACAAATAATACTGCACGTTGAGTTACATCTGGAGTTACCGCCAGCACAGGCCCGTGTTGTAAGCCATTTCTTGCCTTTGGCAGTGATCGCTGTTTCCTAATAGAATGCTTGTTTTAATTTTTCTCACAAATGAAATCATGGTAGTGATAAGTTTGACGAGTGAGCAGACCATTTCGCGTTTTCTGAACTACCGTTCCAGTGCTCTCCAAGTGTTCTCTCCAGAGGCTCCGCCGCCAGAAGTGAGAAAGCGGGGGTCACGATGATGAAACATTGCTTGCCTTATGTCCCCCAGTAGCTGCGGCGGCAGCACATCTGAGGAAGTCGAGATGCCCGGCTGTGTTTAGATTCCCGTCAGTAGACCGCAGACCACGGTGCGGGTCTCGAAAAACACGCACTGAATGGCAATATACCGATGGCGTCGCTTTTGTCGACTTCCTCGAGTCGTATGGAATTTTCAACCTACGATTACAGCGTGTTGCGAAGATTGACTTGCCCACGGTGTGTAAACGGTTGTTCTTCCTTAAGGTACGTTCTGCTTGTTGCGACTGTTGCCATTATCGTTCAACAATGATCGTGGAACGATAATCGTAGAACGCTAGTGCTCTGAATTGTGCTGTGTTCGTTCCACCGTCTGCCGACACGGTCATTAAACGACGATGGTTCGTCTCGAATAGTTCCTACGGTCGCTCACGATTTCTGTTGTGGAAGGCCACATGCGTCACGGCTCCGTTTGATGTTTTACCGGATTCCTGTTACAGTACACTTGTGAAACTGTCGTACGCGCAGATCTCCACTCCATCGCTACCTCGGAGACGCAAGTAGGCCGACTATAACACGACGTTCAAACTCACTTAAATCTTGATAAACTGTCATTCTAGCAGCAGTAACCTATTTAACAAGTGCGCCAGACACCTGTTGTCTTAGACTCACGGGCCAAAGACACTAGTATAGGCATGCGTATTCAAATACAGAGTGCTACAATTGCAGATTATCAATATTTAAGTGAGTTTGTACGTGGCGTTACAGTCGGCGCACGAGCGATGGGACACAGCATCTCCGAGGTAGTGATGAAGTGCGGATTTTCCCGTACGACCATTTCAGGAGTGTACTGTGAATATGAGGACTCCGGTAAAACGTCAGATCTCCGACATCGCTGCGGCCGGAAAAAGATCATGCAGGAACGGGACCGACGACGACTGAAGAGAATCGTCCAACGTGACAGACGTCCGACTCTTCCACAAATTGCTGCAGATTTCAATGCTGGGCCAGCAGCAAGTGTCAGCGTGCGAATCATTCAGCGAAACGTCATCGATATGGGCTTCCGGAGTCGAAGGCCCTTGGACTGTTTATGGCTGCAAGCATGTTGCCTGGTCGGACGAGTTTCGTTTCAAATTGTACCGAGCAGATGGACGTGTATCGCTGAAACAACCGGTTTTCGGCTGTATAAATTTTTTCCACTCCAGTTTAACCTGAATGTGAAAAGCGCTCAAACTGTTTCTGAACCAACCGATTGTCGGTTTATCGTTCCTATTACGTCGTGTAATAAACGTAGAAATCGAACAAACACTGAAAAATTTTTCTCTCTTAATTTCGTGATACATAGAATCAAAACAATTAAATAAGCAAACAAAAGAAAACACTGAGCGTCAACCGTTCGCTGCTTTTCTCGAAAAGTGATGGGTGGTTGAATTCCAAAAGACATCAGTATTCGCCTAACGATTCAAAGTTTTAGAAACTCCGCTCAAAAATCGAGGATCGCGCGAGGGCTACAACCAGATGGAGGCGTGTTATGTAGACAGTGGGAAAAGATCAGCTACCTTGTATTTTTACTGAATGCTGTGAATGAATTGTTAAGTTTTTAATTTGTTACTCTTCTATGGCAGACAAATATTTAATCCCTTAAAGCACGTGAAGCATTGCAGGTCAGTGCTGTGTCGCTTCGGAAAACATTTTACCAGTAGAATGGAAAAACGAGTCCAAGTTGTAAATTGTTACTTTTTATTCATTCGATGGCTAGTTTCGTGCCGAGACTCATTTTTAAATCACCATAACATAGTCGAAAATGGCATTACCGAAGAAGTAAAAAAATGTGCAATGAACATTTACAGTGCGTACAGATAAGTTATCTGTATGCACTGACCATTGCATATTTTTGGCGTTTTCGGAAATACAATTTTCGGATGTGTTATGATTTGAAAATGGTAATGATGATTCATCGAATGAGTGAAGGGTAAAAATTTGCAACTCGGACTGGTTTTTCTGGTTCTACTGAGTAACGGAAGTTGCTGACCCGAGCTGCTCCAGCACGCTGGAAGTTGGACAGTGTTTTACGTCACCTCGAAAACATGTTTGCAGAGCGGCGCTGGTGCCACCGGCAGTGCGAGGCACCGCCGCGCAGGCCGTGCGGGGGCGGGCCCCGCTACGCACCGCACGCACCCGCGTCCCTTGTAAGGCGGCGCCCGCGGTGGCTCCGGTGTCGGTGGATTCCGCCGACGACCGACGTCGGCCGGAGGCGGCCGACCGATCTTTTCAAATCAGTCCGCCGCTGCGTGCGCCGTCACACTACGGCACGTCTTCTCTCCCGAACGTACAGACTTCGGACGACAATCGCTGAAGTTCAGATGAGTTGGTTTTCTTCGGTCAAACCGACCGTTTTTCTCACGCACTAAATATGGAGCGTCAGAAACTGATAAGACTTCGGTTCTGGTATCCTGAGGATGAAAATATATCGGGATATAATCCGGAATATATGGACTGCAATCGCAGGTTTATTCGAAACCTTAGGTAGCAAAATCTTTATTGGAAATATTAGGCATAGATCATAACCTCCAAAAACAATTTATTCGAGTCAAAAGGGTGGCGTATCATATATAGGATAAACCTTGGTAAGTTGGTGGCATTGCTTATTTCGTGACACTTTGTGGATTCCTCTTCACGGGCCGGCCGGAGTGGCCGAGTGGTTCTAGGCGCTACGTTCTGGAGCCGCGCGACCGCTACGGTCGCAGGTTCGAATCCTGCCTCGGGCATTGATGTGTGTGATGTCCTTAGGTTAGTTAGGTTTAAGTAGTTTTAAGTTCTAGGGGACTGATGACCGCTGCAGTTAAGTCCGATAGTGCTGGATTTTTGTTCTGAACACTGAGATGCTGACGCCGCTCTTTGAGGCGACCCTTTCGCGGAGGAGCTCTCGATCGGCGGGTAGCACAGACGCTGCCAGGGCGGCCACGCTCCACTCCAGGATGGGCCGCACGTGTGATTCGTAAACCAGTCTCGGACCGGCTGCACCTCCTCAGTATTCTTCCAACAAATCGATGCCCACCACCTGCTCCACTCACTGCAGAGCCTGCGTGCTCATTCCATTCCGTATCGCTACAACGTGTGACACGCAGCCATTTGTAAACGATTCCAGCTGTGACTCATCGATAATACAGTCACAGGATACTACGTTTTTTTCGTTTTGTGAAGTACATAATACTACATTTCCGAACATTTAAAGCAAGTCACCGATCTTTGTACACCTTGAAATCTTTTAAAAACCTGACTGAGTATTTTATGCATCTTTTGTCAAACACTACTTCCATACAAAGAATTGCATCATCTGCAAAATGTTTGAGGTTACTATTAATACTGCCTGCATGGTCATTAATGGGACATCACGAACAGCTACGATCTCAAGACAGTTTCCTAAGGCAAGAAGTTACTTCTACATCCGCCGATGAATCTCCAATGCGTGACAGCTTTCTTCGTCTTCCCTACCACAAAATGCTCGATCCAGTCACAAATTTCGCTCGATACACCGTACAATTATACTTTTGATATTAAGAGTAGATGTGGTACTGATTCAAATGACTTTAGGACATCGAGAAGTACTGGGACTACCTGACTGCCTCCACTCGTGGCTTTTAGTATGCCGTGAGAGAAATAAGTGAGATGGGTTTCACGAGATTGACGTTTCCGAAATGCGTGCTACTTGACGTAGAGGACCTCATTCTGTTAGAGGCATCTCACTATGTTTTAACTCAGATTATCTGCTAAAATTGCACAACAAATCGATGTGGAGGATATTTGGCGGCAACGTGTGAGGCCCCTCAGAACAGGTATTAGTGAAAGCAAGCACCGTTGGTCGGTTGCCAAAGCGTTTAAAATTAAAGACGAAATACATTTATACCGTCTATGATGTTGAAGTAATGTTTCGGAGCAGCACGAATACGGTGAAATTGATTACTCTTTCTTAGTTCGATATATATCTACGACACAAGGACGATACTCTATGGAACCAAGTAGCCCCTACTCCTTCTCCCGACCAGAGGCAAACACCATTCTACTTATTAACTGTTTTGACAGTACTGAAATGTGGTGAATATTGCTTCTAGCCCTGCATCAAGGTGGGCTAACAGAATCGGATACCTGCTGCGAGTTTCCATGTTTGTACTGAGCAGTCAAGACGAACGGCGCGACACAGACGGCGACCACGCGGGACACAACATTGGGATGACCAAAACTTCGGAAACCACTTTTCCGTAGTCGTGTTTACATGTTAAACCTTAATCGATTCTACTAGCCGGAACGAACGTCTGCAGCACGTTCCAAGATTCATACGTTTCAGACCCATGGCCTCCGCTGAGCAAACTATCGACAATGAAACGAACTTAGTGGTGTTTTCGTATTGTGAAAGGAAGACGTCAACATGTAATGTAGAGTACGAATTCCTTACGGAGGTCAGTAAAAATATAAGATGGAGAAGTGTGAGGAGCAGATCACACGTAAAGGGATGTCCAGAAGTCTTATCCAGGCCCATTAAAGCGTTCGTGGCTGCTTCATTAGTAGGCCGGAATTACGCTCGTTGTCGAAAGAAATACGAGGCGGCCACTGGTGGAAGCGTTTTGCACCTGAAAAGATTAGGCGTTTAGGGATGGCCAGAAAACTTGTGATAGAGTAATCAATGAGTGTTGTGTGATGGAGCCTATGCCCCTAAGCGAGAGGTTGGCTGTGGTTATAAGGACATTTGCAGCATCGATATTGCAGTGTTTCCGTGATAAGACAGAACTGATACTGGCCGATCGATTTGCAATGACGGCCCTATGTGGAATGTATTAACAGTCCTACTATTTTACTGTCAAAGAGACGATTTGAAGACCTCACGCATGTCCCTAAATATGTATATTACCAACAAATCAGAGATTCAAACAGTAGATGTGCTTGTCCCACACTGGGGAATGATTTAGAAAGAGTACATAGATATACAAATCGCACTGACTTGTGGGACAACTCTGCGATGCGACACGAGGGACAGCTCATTCAATAAGAGGACATCAAAATAATAACTTTTGTTTCACGTGATAACAAAAAAAAATGTCAGAGTGCTTTAATAAGTGGCAGGAATATGAGGGCACTACGGCAGAATTTCGAGGTCGGCCGAAGGTACGGAAAATAGTGTGAGTCCAAAGTTTTACACTGGCCAACGAGCGGCAAATAACGCATTCAGGCACCGTGAATGAAGCTTTGGTGGCGTTCGATCACGCGACCGGCTCTGCCCAGCAAAAGGACAAAAGAATATGGATGACACAAAGTTTTTATTCTAATTTTCTACCGCCGTTTGTCTTGAACGTGATCTTTGTTCTCATAGATGCAGTGTGCGAAGGTCCTGGATAGATCTTTTTTTTCAGTTGCCAGTTACTAATGGAACATGTATAAGCAGAGAAGCAACTGCTGGACACATTGCCCCAAGGAAGGAAACAGTTTCTCACACGGCGTTTAAATTCCGCATCGGCACAAAACACATGATATTTGTTTTTATTACATTTTCACAATCGATGCCTGTTTATAAAATACACGTTGATAATACATATATGATTAAGATTTCGCCTCGACTCAAGACGAATCTTTCTAGCGGTTGCCGTCTTCATAATCTTGGAGCGTAAAAATACGTTACACCTCTTACCACGCATCGCGTGTCATCTAGGTGAGCATAATAAAGCAGAATCACATGCGTTACCTGGCACGGATAAATATGTTTTGACGGTATTTTTTGACGATTTCCATCCGTGTTTTCTTGAAGATTTTCTCACAAAAGCTCCTCCCCCCCCCCCCCCCCTCACAAGTTTGGGATACCATCAGCTGGAGGCAGCTGTGACAGAAGGCCGCCCATGAAAGTGCGGACTGCGAAATAGCAGTGTCCGGATGCATTAAAACAGTGCAACTAGCCAGCGACTAGGAGTGTGATTATGGCATGTGGGAATGGTTACGCATCTCGTAAATGGCAGGCGACGCGACGTTCTTCTGTGGGCATTTTCGAAAAACTTTTCCCGCTTTCCTTTAGGCCAGGAAACCGCCGTCACTCGCGAGGGAGTGGAACTGCCGACATTTAGGAGCGCCAGGAGCGACAGTAAGCAGCTGAGGCAGTGGCAAGGCTCTGTCGGCCGCAGGGACGGAGAACTGACGGAAAAATGTATTCGGCTTGTGTATAGAAGAGTGGCAGGGGTAAAATACAGGGAGCGAAATCTATTTACAATTTGTACAGAAACCAGATGGCAGTTATAAGAGTCGAGGGGAATGAAAGGGAAGCAGTGGTTGGGAAGGGAGTGAGACAGGGTTGTAGCCTATCCCCGATGTTATTCAATCTGTATATTGAGCAAGCAGTGAAGGAAACAAAAGAAAAATTCGGAGTAGGTATTAAAATCCATGGAGAAGAAATAAAAACTTTGAGGTTCGCCGATGACAGTGTAATTCTGTCAGAGACAGCAAAGAACTTGGAAGAGCACTTGAGCGGAATGGACAGTGTCTTTAAAGGAGAATATAAGATGAATGTCAACAAAAGCAAAACGAGGGTAATGGAATGTAGTCGAATTAAGTCGGGTGATGCTGAGGGAATTAGATTAGGAAATGAGACACTTAAAGTAGTAAAGGAGTTTTGCTATTTAGGGAGCAAAATAACTGATGAAGGTCGAAGTAGAGAAGATATAAAATGTAGACTGGCAATGGCAAGGAAAGCGTTTCTGAAGAAGAGAAATTTGTTAACATCGAGTTTAGATTTAAATGTCAGGAAGTCGTTTCTGAAAGTATTTGTATGGAGTGTAGCCATGTATGGAAGTGAAACATGGACGATAAACAGTTTGGACAAGAAGAGAATAGAAGCTTTCGAAATGTGGTGCTACAGAAGAATGCTCAAGCTTAGATGGGTAGATCACATAACTAATGAGGTACTGAATAGAATTGGGGAGAAGAGGAATTTGTGGCACAACTTGACAAGAAGAGGGGACCGGTTGGTAGGACATATTCCGAGGCATCAGGGGATCACAAATTTAGCATTGGAGGGCAGCGTGGAGGGTAAAAATCGTAGAGGGAGACCAAGAGATGAATACACTAAGCAGATTCAGAAGGACATATGTTGCAATAAGTACTGGGAGATGAAGAAGCTTGCCCAGGATAGGGTAGCATGGAGAGCTGCATGAAACCAGTCTCATAACTGAAGACCAGCAACAACTTTGTACAATATTTCGCACTTGTGTTTTAGGCAAAAATAATTAAAGTACTGTTATCAACGCTAAAATGAGGGATGCAAACTTTTTTATTTCATACAAAGGCTTTACGTATTCTGCCATCAAAGGGGCCGCACAGGTCAGATTTTGCGACAGTAATTACAACCTGGACGGCAGCTGTAGTCCAGAGCAACTCGTCGAATCATTTACGTCCCGGCGCGGGGAAACAGAGTCGCGGACATCGGCATGTTCCCTGGCAGAACGACGGCAGTAACACGATAGGTTTTATAGGCTACGATGTCTCTGTCCGCGAAGCTTTCCAATCCAGACACTGTCGATACACCTGTACCTCCTCGGACGATAGCTACAGTTAACCAACCGTTCCCATGTGTAAATGTGTCATTCACATCAATGCTGAAATTCAGTGTGCATCCACAAAACACAGATGGTCCATCCAGCAGTGCGTGTGCTGAAACAGATTTCATAGTATTCTTCTTCTTGTCCGCAGCGGATGTTGTCATTTCGACGTCTTCCACTGCCTTGTATATTGTTTGTCTCGTTAACACAGCGCTCGCCGGCCTGTGTTATCTCCATGTTATAACTACATGGCAAACTCGCCGGCACGGCCCTAGTAATATTAAGGGCCGTGCTCGTGAGGCGCTGCCAAGTGCGTTGCGCAACCGCGCGGCTGGCGCGGAAAGCGCGCGGCCGCCATTAACGTAGCAAACTCTATGCGTTGCAGGGGGGGGCTGCGCCCCCCCCTGACCCCCCCTGCCAAAAAAAAACTTCCTGCATAACGCGTTCGCCCGGGCTACGCTACAGGTCAATTTATTTATGAAAATACAGTGTACAATCTCCAACAAATTTAACATACTCACAAACTCCTTTTCCTTTACACCAAATATACACACTTTCATTTACATTAATCTTACGTCAATTACGAGTATACAGGACGAAAGGTGAAGGTGACATGTATGCTGATTTGCCGAAATCCTTATTTGCTAATTCCGTAACGTGATAGGTTTTATAAGCTATGATGTCTCTGTCCACAAAGCTTTCCAATCCAGACACACTTGATACACCTGTTCCACCTCGTACAATGTCTACAGTTAACCAGCCGTTCCCACGAACACGGACAGCGTCCGATGCAGGAATGCCGTTGCGAGCAACTCCCTTCCCAGTTGTAATGGAATTCTCGGCCCACAGCAGGTTTCGTGGCAATTTATAAACACCGCGTCATTTTAGTTGTTCGTTTATCTCGTACTGACGAATGACAGAGGTGTGACGCGGAGAGAAATGCGATTACGATGATGAGCTGCAGGCTTCTCTTAGCTGCGGCGTAATCGGAGGAGCGTAACATTTCTTATCGTGTTTTCGGTGGATTAAGGACAACACTGTGCTCTTTCATCCTGCAAGTTTTGATATTTACTTCGAAGCATCGTTCTGAACGAAACAAAAGTAGTAGGCGACATTCCCTGAAATGTTCAGAGTACCTGTGACGCTACCTATGTAGAGTCAGGCAGATGAAAGATTCTAACAGTGCACAGTAGTTTCGACTGAGTGACTCCGTTTGCCCTAATTGGGACATGGTTTCCAAAGAATTGCATTACATATACGGCGTGTGCCAATTTGTAGTACAGATTCCTAGTAGTATGGACATTTCGGACACGTCGAGTAGCGGACACCAAACTTCGTACGAGAACCCTGAAATGAAAAATTTCTTCTCTATTGTCATCAAGGCGACTGAGCTGATACGTGGCTGGAATGTGTAAGAAATCACAGTACAACTTCGCAGAGGAAGAAGGAAACTACAAGGAAAACTCTTTGGCAACAAAGGCTGTGCGATTCGATTGTCGATGCAGAAAACAAAGCTACGGTAATTTGTGCGTTTGGAACTTGTAATCCCTGTTTTCCCAGCGATCGATTAGATGTACGCCATTTATATGTTTTGATAGTATATTAAAGCAGTAGCAGTACACCATTTAGATGCTAAAACTTCATAATAGGACAAATATTTTGCAATACTAAACGCATCGTCTTAGTAAGAATACTGTAAGGCCGAGCTCTGTGGAAGGCAGGGGCTGCACGTGTGGCGCTGCAGAGTCGGCCGAGATAAACAGGGCGAGTGTGTCCGTGTTCTGACGTCACGGTTGTGTACCACGTAACGAGGCCTGCCGCGATGGGTACAGAATGTGCGTACACTTTCCAAAGTACGTGTCTCTACATCTGCATATTGTGCGTTTCCCGGGATGGATGGGCGGCAGTGAATTACCAGCACTGCTTACTATGCAAGTGCTTGCAGACCGTCTCAAACACACGTGAAACAAAAGTCGTTACAGTCTGCCCGGTGGCGGAGCACTGAGGAATGTTTGGACACACTCTTTAAATAGGGAGAAATTTAACCCAACTGACTCCACAAGCTACGCACCAAACCTGTTTCAAAATTGTTGTGATGCGTGTCGTCAGGTCTAAAACGCTACGAATGGCGAAGATTATGAGACGACAGGATGTTGATCTCTAACTCGGTATATTAATGTCTTCCATGAGTGACATATTCGGTAGATCACGCTTCATATCTCGATACTGTGTCGGTATCTGTACTGGATTATGCAGGGATCATAGCCTCGTATTCTGTGTAAATTCGGACATCACGGATGTTCTTAAAGCTTAATAACACACCTCACACGTACCCCCGATGAAACGGCCAGAAAACTATATGCTCCCCGCCAAACCGATTCTGTGGAAGCGACCAGCTAAATGAGCCACATTCCAACAAGAACAGGAATTCGTCGTATTACTGTATTCTGTCGTTTGTGAAAACAAAGAATTGTCAGGGCAGTGTTTGGAACGTTTGATGTCGTTTCATGTGGCCAACTGCAATAAGGACAGTTATCGGATTAACACTGCGAATCTTGGGGAAATTAGCTCAACTTCATTACTATGTGTGTGATACTAATACAACAAGGAGATCAGTTGTTGAAATCAGTCCTTGATTCTACCTATAAATACTGCAGAATGAAGTTTTTATAAATACTGCAACTGCCTTGGTTTCGAACCTCAACACAGTAAGTATAGATGCACGTGCCTTAATATGTGTATCTCTATGGCCTAAGGTATGAAACGTGGTGTGCCGGCCAGAGTGGCCGAGCGGTTCTAGGCGCTACAGTCTGGATCCGCGCGACCGCTACGGTCGCAGGTTCGAATCCTGTCGTGGGCATGGATGTGTGTAATGTCCTTAGGTTACTTAGGTTTAAGTAGTTCTCAAGTTCTAGGGGACTTATGACCTCAACAGTTGAGTCCCATAGTGCTCAGAGCCACTTGAACCATTTTGAAACGTGGTGTGTGTCCGCATGCGCCAAAGAGCAGCGTATAACGCAGTCAGGCACCGTAAAATAAAGCCTTGGTGACTTTTGTTCTCGCGATTATTGCTCACCGGCGACATGACAGAGTAATATCGCGGACAGAAGATTTTTTGTTTTTTGTTTTTATCGCCTTTCCAGTAAATTAGTTGTGACCTTCACTGCGGTTCTCGTCTTCACATATGCAGTCTGTAAAAGCCGACGACAGATCTTTTTTCTTCTCCGTTACCAGATACGAACGCAATCTGTAGAAACGGAAGGACAACAGCTGGACACATTGTACGAAGTAAAACACGTTCTGACACTGCGATTATAATCCGCGTCGATACGAAACACACGACGCTGTCAACTTCTTTATTATGTCTTGACAATCGATGGGTGGTGACTACATATATGCTAATCCTGTGTACGTGATTAAGGTTTCGCCTTGACTCGAGAGGAATTTTTCTAGCCATCGTACGTCTTGAAAACCGTGGAGCTCCGTCCCTTACCGCTACGCATACTCCACACAACGCATGTCATGCAAGTGAGCATAATAAAAGTATCACATGCGGTAATTGGCTTGGATAAAAACGTTTCGACGGTACTTTTTTACGATTAGTATACGTGTTTTCCGGAAGATTTACTCACAGAATCTCCTCCTTCTCAGGGGTGTAGGGTAAGATCAGCTGAGACAGAAGGTTATCCATGTAGGTGCGGAGTGCGAAACAGCACACTTCGAATGCACTACAATGGTACAACTACGAGCGACTAGGAGTGTGATTCACGTGTGGGAATGGACACGCATCTCGCAATTGGCGGGCAACGCAAGATTCTGCTGTTCCTAAATATTAAAAATTAAGTCGCTGTGCCAATTAGGGATTCACTATCGTTTCGATGACGAACACTTGCATATATATTTTCCTCCCGCTTTCGTTTATCTCAGAAAACCGCCACTACTCGCGGGAGAGCTAAAATTTACACCGATCCTCGTGGTAGCAGCAACAATCAGTCACCGAGGCAACGACAAAGCTCTGTCGGCTGCAGGAGACGGAAGACTAGCAGAGAAAAAAATTCAGCTTCTACATTACTACTGTCTACTTTTTTAAATTTGCTCACACTCTGTACAGTGTATTTATGAGTATCTGATGCTGGTTTCACGGTTTGTGTGTCGCGTGCTAGCGTTCCAGTGACGTAGCAAAATATAGGTGGACGATCGGCGTGGGAGTCATTGAATGATATATGTGCAGTGTACGTAAAAAATTAAAAATTTAAGCAGTGCTGATTCAGCGAAGTTTGCCATCCCGCATCGTTGTACAGGGTACATACAAAATATATGATGAAAAGTGTAGCCTGGAAAGGCTGCATGAAACACAGAAATTTGAGGATAGCATTTAGGCGTCGCAATTGCACATTTTCGGCGGTACCGGAACGTAATTAAAATCTCCCACACGGGCATCTTGGCACCAGATGATGGTTAATTTACCGAAAATGTATACCTATGAAATGATCGATAAAAATAAATGATTAATTGCAGCGGATACAAGAAGACTTGGTTGCCAAGTGACGTCACACGTCAGTGTGGTCTGCCGCCGTCTCTAAACGCCCCTCAGCCGCTGTCGTCACCATTAAGACGTCACGGAAGACTCAGCTGTCACGACAGCCCTGTGATGGCAGACATCTACAGCCAAGTCTTTCTATTTTTTAGCTTGTTTATCGTTGTTGCCGAGAAAACTGCCGCATTCATTCACGTAATTCAGTTTGGAAGGTCACATGAATTACATGTAGAGGTAATGACAAAATCATTCATGTGTGGCAACAGGAAATGCTCTGGCTGGAGGTATTGTTTCCTGGGTGATAGCGTGCTAGACACAAGACTACTATCTCATGTGAGCGTTACGTAAGGAAGATACAACAGTAGGAATAGTAACAGTCAACTTCGTCATGAATTACAGGCTTAATTATGTGTAGCTCATAAGAAATAGTCTGATTCAGTTGTGTGTAAAATGAAATGTGGCAAAGACGATAACTTTTAGTGAGTTTGTCTGTTGCGAGCGTAACTTTAAACTTTGATTTTTTTAATAGATGAAACTCTTTATCTTTTAAAATTGTCGTCGCATTAAACTAAAAGAAAAGTGCTGTCTGACTGCTAGCCGCCGCGTTCGTTTCTTCTTTCTGTTTTCATTTCTTTAATAGAATCGCAGTTGATCTAGAGAAAGTCAGAATCTAACTGCCATCTTTCCGTGGCGCCTACAGTAACAATCGACCGCTGATGCACCGACAGAGCTCTGTGGTCTGCGAGATATGGAGAATTAACGGAGAGATAAACTCGGCTTCTATATTACTACGATCTGCATTTGCAGAACGTGTATACGTAAACAGAATATTTGAAGAACAGGATAAATTTAAAGTACCACACGTGTATCGGACTTGGCTGACGCACCATGTTTTATTTTTCAGTATCTCATAAAAGAGCCAAAATGAATGACGGATAAGCATCGACTTAATTAACATAATTATCTGTAGCGAATGTTCAAACCGACCACCGTTGTCATGCTGACTTAGCGCCTTAAATATTCACGTGCGGGCTCTGGCTTCTATATTGAGATTCTTTCATTTGATGCCGTCCTTGTGGCCTACACTTATGGTCAAATTGTGTTTCCGCACCCTGCATATGCCAGACGAGGCGTGACAGAGGGTTGGTCGAATTCTCTAGAGTCCAGTACACTTAATCTTTGATGGAAAGTGTGAAAAACGGCAAAATGACGGAATGCGTTGGTAGCAATTTGTAACTTTAAAATTCAGTGGATGATAACTATGATACGTTTAACAAAGGCGCTAAGGAAATAGATGTGAAATACGTTTCTTGATTACAAAATGTCCTCAGGTAAAGTAGTAAATGTACAAGTGTCGTGACAAGCGTATCAGTCACGCTACTATGGGGCAACACGAGAGACCGCACAGAGTCAATATTGATGAAAGTAAAGACTATGCACCGTCGGTCAATTGCCAAAGCATTGAAAACGAAGCAAAATTTTTAACTGCGTTGGTCACATTGTTACCATCAACGTGAGTAACGGCGGTACTCTTTTTTATCGTCTGTGATTCGGTATTGATGACTCAGAGGCTGTCGAATACGGCGATATTAACTTCTCTTGGTATTTCAATAAACATCTGAAACATTTGGACAACAATCTATGAAACCGCGTAGACCTCGACCAGAATTTAATATTTTATGTGATTTAACACCTAGCCTGCTTACTGAGCAGGTAAGGTGGACGGTACGACAGATATGACGTTTACACGGGACACAACATTCACAAGACGAAACTTTGGGCAACTGCTTTTATGTAGTCATGTTTGCATATGAAACGTTAGTCCGAAGAAGCCTCTATTTTGCGAGCTTCATAACAATTACGCTCATAGCCTCTGCAATGCAACTATCCTCGGTACAGCGAACTTTTCGGTGTTTCCCTAATATCGAGAGGAGACATTAACAAATGGTGGAGGGTACGGACTTGTTACGGACGCCAGTGAAAACATGGGGAGCAGGAGGAGGTTGCACATAAGCGGGTGTTCAAAAGTATCCATGTCCGTTAAAGCGTTGGAAGGTGCTGTATTGAGCGGCAAAAGTTACGTTTACTGGTGCACGGTTGTGAACTAAGTGTAGATACAGGTTGCGCACTTATTTCTTTTACGGCTTTGTGGTACCCGCTATTCAAACACGATAGAGACTGGACGGCATACTTGACAACAGGTTACAAAAAGGATAGCTTTACGTGTTTCCACATTGTCAAGAAGACGAGTACTGGCCTGTTATTATACACGACCGGAATGTACAGGAGACCACTGCACCATTTCCGGAAAGAAGATGTAACAGCGATGTAAACATGTCGTCTACTCGGCTCGCTCCATCCTTTTGCACAATCAGCAGACAGAGCGATTAATAATTATATTAGTTGGCAGCTGTAGGTAGCAGAGTTGAAACCAGTCGGAAAGATGTCCGCCGTTTACGTTTTCAAGGTGTACTAAGCGTATAGTAGAGCAAAAATGAGACACAATGAAATGGAAAAAAATTGTTTCTTCAGTACTTTAGTAATAAGAATGTGAGGCCAGGGTCACTAGATTACAGGCGTGACGTGTTTGCCAGTGCAGGATCGTCGGTAATGAATGACTCGCGAGTGTCGATGTTGCGACGTCTCCATAGTGTATCAGCAAGAGACGCCCTCCGCAGACCTGAATATGTGTAACACAACTGAAGCGAAGGGGACAGTCAATTCTGGGAAGCGCGCCATAGTTATAACATTTTCCCTCGTTTGCCACTAGCCTCATCTAAGTGTAATACGTAAAAATATTTAGAGTACTGTTACCAACAAAAAATATATGAATACAGACTTTTGTATAAGAAAAGGGCTTCACATTATTCTGTCGTCAGAGAAACCGCAAAAATCAGATTTCCCAAAAAAAAAAAAATTCAATTTCTGCAGCGGCTATTCTACGGAGCAGTGTGTCGAATCATTTGCGTCCGGACGTGGGGGAGCAGCGTCGCAGACGTCGACACCTCGTCTGGCAGCACGACGACAGTGATGCGGAGCCGAAGTAAAGGAGATGAATCTTTCTAAAGTAATCCTGAACAGATACACAAGTTTAACTCGACAAGAGCACGGACAGCGTCTGACGCAAGAATGCCGTCGCGAGCGACTGCGTTCCCCGTTGTAACGGAATTTTAGGCGCACAGCTGTTTTCGCAACAGTTTATTGTAAACACTGCGTCATTTGAATTGTACGTTTATCTGATTCTGACGAATTACAGGGCGGTGAACTGGAAGGAAGTGCGATTACGATGAGAAGTTGAAGGTTTTTCTTAGCTGTAGATTAATCGGAAGAACGTAACATTTCTTATCGTATCTTCTGTGGATTAGGGGAGACCACACTATGCTGATTCCGCCTATTCACCTATGCGATGAAATAAAAAAAATTGAACACATTTACCCCTAGTTCGCAAATGCCTTCATCGCCTCGCTAGTACGGACGACCTCCAGATTCAGCCGTTGACAAAAGTTTGCTACCGACGCTTCCTTCTTTCCCAAACAGAGCAGGGCACACAGCGAGAGGTGAATAGCGTACACAGAAATGAATGACTTCGTTAAATATACTGATATCAGCTGTCTTTTTTTTTCCTTTCTGCTCTCACTATAAAGCTACGGCACAAGAGTAACACACACTGTGTGACGTGGTGGTTGTACGTGCAGGAACGGTAAAGTATAATCTGCTGGAACTAAGAGGTGCTATCAGTTTCTTCTGACCAGAAGACAAAGTAGCTTCAAATGTTACCAATACTGACTAAACTGAAAGCAGCAAAATAGTTCCTCCAGAACCACATCTTCACTGGCTCCAAAACTCCAATAGCAACTGGAAGTTTCGATGTTTACGTCGAGGCATCGGTCTGAAAGAAACAGAAGTGCCGTAGTATGCATTGTTCATGCAAATCTCCTGAGTACAACAGACGCTTTGTTACGCCAAAGTCAGTGTGTCAATGACAAATTAAAACTTCTAGTAGTAGACAGTGGTTCTAGTACAGCAACTATGTGTCTCCCGTAATTGGGTCACAGTTTTCAAAGATTACGTACATGTATGACTGGCGCCAGTTTCTAGTACAGTCTTCTAGTAAGGACCATTTAAACACGACGGAGAGTGCACAACGCATTTTGTAGAAGCAGATATTAATGAGTAATTTACTCTGTGTCGTCATCAAGGCAACTCTGATATTGATTTGATACGTGGCCGGAATGTGTGAGACGTCGCAGAACTACTTTCCGGAGGAAGATGCAACTACAACGTTAACACGGAGGAATCTTTTGGAACACTGAACGTATCATCTTGGTGAACAGAGGATAAGGTAGGGGCTGCATACGTGGGTTGTGACAATCTCTCGTAATAAACAGGACGGGAGTGTAGATGTTATAACGTCACGGTTGTGTATCATGGAACGCCATGTGTATGGAACATATGTAAATTTTCCACAGTATGACTACACATCTGCATATGCGTTTCTAGGGCTGGGCTGACAGCGGTGAGCTCCCGCGCTTGCCGACCATCACAAAGACACGTGAAACAAAAGTCGTTACAGTTTGCCCACTGACCGATCACACAGGAATGTTTGGACACTCTTTCAAAAGGGAGAATTTCAACACAAATGACAACAGCACACGCTACGCGGCAAACATTTCCCAAAATCCTTGGGTTGGATGAAAGCAGGGATGTTGGCTGTGTCGGTCGTCATTTCTGAAACTCTACGAATGGCGAAAATTTTTGACACGACAGAGCGTTAATCTCTAACCCACTATTATGAATTTACTCTACAAGCAACGTTTTCTGGTACATCACGCTTCTTATCTCGAAATTGCTTCGTCATCTGTACTAGGTCAAGCACAAGTCGTAGGTTTTTATTCCGTATTAAAATAGGACATTACGGATGTCACTTCTTAAAGCATAATGCCACACATGAGACGCAGTCGTAAGGAAGTGGCCAGAAAACTATATGCTTCCCGACAACGGATTCTGTGGAAGCGGCCAGCTAAATGAGCCACAGTCCAACAAGAAAAGGAATTGGTCGCATTCCTGTAATTCTGCCAATTGTGAAAATAAAGAGTTGGCAGGGCAGTGTTTGAAACGTTTGCTGTCGTTCCACGTGGCCAAACGTAACAAGGATAGTTATTGCATTAACGCCGCGAATCTTGTAGGAAGTAGATTAATTGAATTACCAAATGAGTGGTCCTAATGCGACAAGATCAGTTGTTGAAGTCAGTACTTGATTGCAGTTGCAGATAGTGCAACCGTCTAATCCATTTGGTTTCGAACCACAACACGGGAAGGATAGATGCAGGCGCCGTGTATACGTGTATCTCTACGGTCGAGCACATGAAGCCCGGTGTGTGTTCACAGATTCACGTACGCCAGCGAGGAGCACATAACGAAGTCAGGCATCGTAAACCAAAGTTTTGGCGGACTTCATTCTCGCGATAGGCGCCACCCAGCTACACGACAGAATAATATCGCTGACGCAAGCTTTTTCCATTTCTTTGCCTTCTCAGTGAATTAATCGTTGACTTGAATGCAGTCGTCCTCCTATCATGAGCAGTGTGTAAAGGCATTCGAGGAATCCTTTATCTGTTACCATTTAACACATCGATACAAAGAAATGATGCTGTCAACTTTTTAATTACGTCATCATAAGCGAGGCCTGGTGACAACATATTCGCTAATTCTAGGTACACGACTAAGTTTTCTCCTTGGCTCTAGAGCAATTTTTCTGTCCATTACACGTCTTCAAAACCATGGAGTGTAAATACGTTCCAGCTCTTACTGTTCCACGTATTCCGCACGACGCGTGTGATCCACGCGAGCGTAATAAAACAGCATCAGTGAGTTATTTGGCTTCGATAAAAACGTTTTAACGGTACTTCTTTACGGTTTTCTTTACATGTTTACCGGGAGATTTTTTCACTCAATCGCCTCCTTCTCGGGGGTGTAGCGTAACATCAGCTGGAGGCAGCTGTGACAGAAGGCCATCCACGAATGTGCCGAGTGCGAAAGAGCACAGTCCGGATGCGTTACAGTGGTACAACTGGCCAGCGGCTAGGGCTGTGATTCACATGTGGGGAAGGACACACACCTACGCGAGTTCTTGCTGTGGGTAGACATGCGTCAAGTAGGGATTCACTCTCATTTCGATGATGAACACTTGCATCTGAATTTTTCTCCCGTTTTCGCTTATTTCACAAAACCGCCATTACTCGCGGGAGAGTTAAAACTGCCAACATTCCGCGGTGCTGGCAGCAACAATCGGTCTCTGACGCAGCGACAAAGCTCTGTCGGTTGCAGGAGACGGAAAATTAACAGAAAAATAAATCCAGCTTCTACATTACTACTATATGTATTTGTGACTAACGTCTAAATGTGCTGACAATCAGTACAGAGTAATTATGCAGAGCTGATGCTGGTTTCGTGATTTTGTGTGTCGCGTGCTGGCTTTCCAGTGACGCGACGCAACGTGGGCGGACGACCGGGGTGGGAGTCATTCAGTGACGTATGTGCAGCGTACGTTAAAAGTGAACAATTTAAGCAGTGCTGGTTGAGCAGGGTTTCGCCATCCAGCATCGTTATACAGGGTCCGGAGAAACGATTTGACCAAAGGTGTAGGGCGGAAAGACAGTGTGAAACTTAGTAGTTTGGGTACAACAACTCGGGGTCGAAAATTCGTATTTTGGGCGCTACAGGAACGTAATTAAAATCTGACATGTGGACGTCTTTACTCAAAATGAAAGATAATTCACACAAAATGTAAGTGTAATCACAGTCTATGGACTAACCAGTCTCAGGACGATAACAAGAAATACTGTAAGCATCACATACACCTGCGTAATACTTAGCCGACGTTCTAGACAACATATCTTTAGAAATAAAGACAATCACATGTCCATGTTTTATATTTCAACATGTCTTGACAAAGTAAAGGAAACGTGATCCACCACTTACTTAGCGTTAAGTATGTCGCAGCAAATGTTCAGACTGCCCACCGTTTTCATGCTGGCATAGCGCTGTAAATATTCAACAGCCATTTCTAGTTCCTATACTCGGATTGGTTTTTTTAATGCTGTCTTTCTGCCCTACACTTTGGGTCAAACTGCTTTCTCACACACTGTATATGTGAGACAAGACATGGCAGAGTGATGGTCAACTTCTCAGGAGTCCATAGAAAGTGCTGGAAACGGCAAAATGACGGAATGCGCTGGTACCGATATATAACCATAAAATTTAATAGAAAAAATGCAATACGTTTAACCGTGTAGCTAGAATTTAAGATGTAAAATACGTTTCTTGATCACAAAAGTCCTCAACTGAAGTGGTGAACGTATAAATGTCGTGACCATAGCCTCCGTGACGTTACTATGGAGCAACATATGAGCCCCTGTGTTGTGTCGATTCCCTAAGGTCTCGACACAATGAGTGGCTAGGTGCACGCGAAACTAACGCAGACGGGCGTAATTTCTGAAACAGGAGACTGGATGAAAACTATAAAGAAAAGAAGAGAGATTTTAATATACTTAACTTTAATGTAGTCTTGTTCTTGTTGAAATACATCTCTTGCATAGTAGTAAGCAATTAGCAATGATACACATGGCGCCTTGCTAGGTAGTAGCGATGGACTAGCTGAAGGCTATTTAATCTGTCTCTCGGCAAATGAGAGGAATACTTGATAGGTCTAGTCGCAAGCTATGTCGTCCGTACAACTGGGGCGAGGTCATGTCCGTGTCTTGTGACCTGCCCTGTGGTGGCGCTACGTTTGCGAATACACAGTGGCGACACGCGGGTCCGACATGTACTACAGGACCGCGGCCGATTTAAGTTACCACCTAGCAAGTGTGGTGTCTAGCGGTGACACCACACCCTGCAGCGTCGGCATTCATGAAACGAGAGACAGTGCACCGGGGGTCGGTTCCCAAAGCACTCAAAATAAAACACGATTATTAACTGTGTTGGTCACATTGCTCCTATCATCGTAAGAAGTATTTTTACAGCATCTGTGACGTGTAAGTGATGACAGAGACCGATGAATACCGTCATATCAACTCCCCCCACACGTTAACCTATGGAACCAAGTAGCCCTCATTTCTTCTTCTGATCAGAGGCAAACCACATTCAATTTATTTACAGTTTTGACTGTACTCAAACGTGGTGAATTTTGCCTCTAGTCCTCCGTCAAGGTGTCTGACACCTGCTGCGATTTTCCATGTTTGTATTCGGCACTTAAGATGAACGGTACGACAGAGACGACGACTACACGGGAAACAGCATTCAGGTGAGGAAAATTTCGGAAACCATTTTCCTCTAATGATGAGGTTGCATGTTAAACATTAATTGGCTTTGATAGGATGAACAAACGTCGATGTCCAGAGCTTCATAATTTTTACACACATCTCTCTGCAATGGAGCTGCCCTTGACGAAGCGAACTTGTCATTTTGTGTAATGTGAAGTAGTGGTGAGTACGGAATCCTGGCAGACGCCAGTGGAGTCGTGATATGGGGGAAGATGAGGAGCAGATTGCACGTAAAGGGATGTCCAAAAGCCTCGTGCACGGCCACTGAAGCGTACGTAGCTGATTTATTAAACAATCAGCATTACGCTCGTTGCGGAAAGAAGCGCGCGATGGGCACTGCTGCAAACACATTTCACCGAAAAGCGTTTGGCGTTTACGCACGGCGGCAAAACTACTCAAAGACTGAAGACCCATTCAGACCGCTGTGCACAGAGTCAGGGGGTCTCTTGTCTCCGGCCACTGTTTGCCGTGGCCCTCGCCACTGAGCGAGAGGCTGGCTGTCGCTATTAGCACATTCCCAGGATCCATATCGCAGTGTTTGCGTGATAAGACAGAACTGCTATTGGCAGATCGGTTTGCAAATACTGCCCTACGTACTATGTAGTAGCAGTCCTACTATTTGGCGGTATATTGATAATTTTTACTTATCGACCGTCTGACAGCAACTGAATAAAACACAATTTTAGTGGCATGCGCATTTCGCCTTTATTTTCTGCAAGACATCATCAGTGGCAGGTTGCGTGGACAATTTCTTACATATTACGCTCCTGTTGCATTTTCGGTGTTCTTCTTCTTATGAATGCGAATTTGCGGTTTTTTCACACATTCCACAGCACTACGAACTGAACGCTTGTTTCAATGGAATGTTTTGGTTTCTGTTGCCGACTGTCAGACGGTCCATAAGTAAAAATTATCAATATACCGTAATATTACACGCAACTGAGGAAGACAGGACTACAAAAGTTGAAGATGTCTACTATTTGACGTTCACAGAAACGGACTGGGTACCAGATACGCTTCCTAATGTAAGTATATTACGGAGAAATCGAAGATTCGAATACTACAGAACGATTCTGTCATCGCAAATGTCCCGCAGACGTGTTTGTCCCATATTGGGCAAAGACTTCGAGAGAGTATCTAGGAATACAAATCGCACCGATGTGTGGTACAGCTCTGCGACGCCGTCTGTTGAAACACGACGAATGGCACGTTTAACAAGAGGGTATACATAATGACAACTTTTATTTTCGTGGTTTTTCAAAAAACATTGCGGAATTGTTTTAATATATACCAATAATGTGAAACAGACTACGTTAGAATTTTGAAAGCATAAGGAGTATAAGGTTTGCGCTTGTAGCCCGGTGACTTAAAAACGATCGGCCAGACATCCGCCATTTGCACGCTTTCAAAGAGGGTTAACACATACACTAGAAAAAAAAGTGTCGTACTAAACGGAAACAATCACCTCTTCAGAAACTCATGCATCTGGGAAAATATGTCAAGCAGTCAGCCCTTACAACACAAGTAAGGCCTGAATAAATACACGTGTGCGACAGAGTTGCAAACGGTTACGTAGACACCACTGAGATGTTTCTAGAGTGTACTAAAGTCAGAGACAAACAAAAAGTATGCTCTTGAAATTCCTTAACTTCCTAAAACGACGGAACTTTTCGAGTGCCAAATCTATTTTGTTACTGTGGCCAATAACAGACCTAGCTGTGTCGGTTCCAGAATACATAATGTCATAGGCAGCTTTCCAGGTAAGCAAATTCGTCTCTGGTTTTACGGTGGTGAGTTTCCTGCTCTGCTAATGGTGCAATTTGCTTGCCCGCGGCCAACAACACGTGTGAAAACAGAGAGGGTATTACGAAACCTGAATATGCTTTGGACGATAATGCGATAAAACAGTTAGCAATAAATGTAAATATTCGCTGTAGTATTTTAGGTAAAATTAGTTGCGTTATTTATATTGAGATAAAACCAAGGTACATCAGTTCCGTGGAAAGGCAGGCCGCAAGAGATGGGAACGTAGAGCAGAAACTTGCACCGGCACCGCGGCTACAGTCTTTCCTTGAGGAGCTGAAGAGGATTTCCCCGACTTGGTTGCGATTCGAGCATGGGGGGGGGGGGGGGAAGCAGCGCCGCAGACATCGACGCCTTCTTTAACAGCACGGCTGCAGCCGGCTGGTGCAGAGAGAGGCGATGGACAGATTCGTCCGAATCTAACGCGCCAAACACGCCGAAAGCATTTGTGTCCAGAATGCCGCTGCGACACACTCCGTTCGCAGTTGTAACGAAATTTTCGGCGCAGTACTGCTTTCGCGACATTTCAAAAATTCACCTCTTTGTAATTGTTCGTTTATGTACTGCTGAAGAAACGAAAACCTCTGAACTAATGACGATGATGAGTCTACGAAACATTTAGGTTTGGAAATAGAACGATTATGGAATTTATTGTCGATTATATCAGTTAGTATCATTTCCTGGTGACGAATACGATAGATTGTTACTTTCCACGTCTGCATACGAGTTTTAGCCGCTGTTTCAGAGCAATAAATCATTGTCTCTCCACGTGAACAAATCGCTGCTCGACACTCAGTCATGTGAATGCCAACAAGATAAGTAAGAAGGAAGAAGACGTTGAATCTTTATAGCTCGTCCATTAGTATTGCGAAAATATTGAAATGCTTTCAAATGTGAACAGAGTGTGTAATATAGCACACAATAGTTTGCTGTAGGGAGGTGGAAGTGTTATGCAAGCATGACGCCACAAGTGATTACTGGAAGTCAGTAGTGTTTTTCATCGAAGAATACGATGCGTAATTTCGATTGGGCAGAATGATAACTTTGGCGAGTTTGTGTCTGAAAGGCCTAACTCTAAACGTGGGTTTATATAGATTAAATACAGTCATGTGCGCTCCACCGGCGTTATTTATCGCTTCTAACTCCGATGAATGTAAAGTTTGACTGATGGCTGTGCATTTACTATCATTTTTCCGTTTTCATTTTCTGCATCAAACCGCCATTATTCGCGAGAAGGTTAAAACTGCCGACATTGTGGAGCGCCAGCACCAGCAATAGCTACCTGAGGCAACGACAATGCCCTGTGGGCTGCAGCAGACGCAGAATTAACGGAAAAATAAACTCAACTTCTACATTTCTACGATCTGCGAGTGCGATTAAAAGTGCTCAACGTCAGTACCGTGTCGTCATGCGAATCCGACGATTTTGTGTAATCCCTTTTGGTGGTCAGTCAGTGACGCGTGTGAAAAAACGCAAACGTAAGCAGTGGCGGTGGAGGGGGGTTTCGCCGTCCTGCACTGTCACACATTATCAGACATGACACGACAAGGGTGCTGACCGCAGTCTCAATTCTTCGATAAAATGAAAGTGCTTAAAAGCGTAAAATGATGGAATGCTGTGGTAGTGTTTTTTTGCTTCGACATACAGCAAGAAATGCGGCATCGGTGACCATGTTTCCGGAGTCGATATGATAGCGTTTACATGACGAACCAGAAGCGGTAGCGGCAGATCGGTTTATGAAAAGCACATTCGTTAGCCGTTTGTACAACTGTTAAATAACGATTTATATTTTGTTTGACACAATGAAAGCGATTATTAACATACCGTTTCTTTTTCGTCGCGGGAACACAGAGAAACAAAGATTTTACTTTTACGCCTAACATTTCTCCTCCATCCGACATTTATAATTTTCTGCAAAGAGATATCAGAATTTCCGTGTCCACTATTATATACAAGGTCCTTGATCGTTGAATGACAGAATGGCGCCCGTACACATCTTTTTCGCGCTGTTTATTCCGTTTCAACGTCTTATTCCTTATATCAAAGCTTAACACGGCAAGTCGCATGCTGCCATCGGTCGGCCATCGGCTACACTGCGTCCTCTGTAACTCGTTTCTCAGTTACCTTCTTCTGCAACATCGGGCGCCATCAGAACGTCTTTAGATAGCGCTCTTTGGCGTGCGAATCACGCACTTCCGACAAATAAAAACAGAACATTCGTTCATAAAAATCTCTTGTAGTGGGCAACGAGAGAGGGCTGTACCCTATTTGTGTGAAAGAAGGTAAATTGAGACAACTGTGAGCCGACAAGACTGCCACATCAGAGAAACAGGCAGTTGCGATTTCAAATCCGCCTCCACACAGCACCAGAGAATATCGTATAACGCAGTCAGGAGCCGTAGAATAAATTTCACACTGTTTTCGTTCTCGAGCGAAGCGTTGCTCAGCGCTTTCAAATTAGTAGTAGCATATTAAAACATGAAATAAGTTTATATTTTGTATTTCTTTTGAAAAGAATGGAAATAAATAAAGTTTTTTTTTTCGTCACGTTCCAACACTACCAGGAACATCTTTTCTGTTTTCCAGATAGGAACAAAATTGATTTCAATGTCAGGTGCAAGTATATTCCCTGCGTAGCGTACTTTTCAACTATTTAATATAATACGTGGCCTTAATTTCTCTCTAGTTCTTCAGTGACAGGGCACAATTCCTGGCATGGAGAACAAGGGACATAAGCAGTTAGGTGCGGCGCTGGAAGATACATCATGTGAATGGAGAAAGAGCTAAAGTAACAACCGGCGGCAGTCTTCAGAGAAAGCGGTCGCGAATCATGTGTTGAGTGCGACGGACTACCTGGCGGATCTTGAAACGGAAAATCTGAACATCAACAGTAGCGGGAGGCAAAGGCCGGACAAGTTCTGATAGATAGGAAGATTATCCAGCAATCTGTGGGCGGCGATATACCACTGTGTGGACAGATTAAAATTGCGTAACTGATCAGTGAGTGGGACAGGATACCGGCAGCAGACGCAGCAATATGCTGTGCTCACAGTTTTGGAAATTAGTTCGCTGGCTTGAGTAGGGAGAGACTCCAATGTTTCTCTTAACCAGGTACACGGATTGACATGTGTCTTTTTTCGTGGAAGATCAAAAGTTGCTTATGAATTATAAAGATATGTTATGCGCCTAATACTACTAAAGATGTACCCGGCAATAGTGGGGCAACTTTGAAATGTACAAGCAGAAATGCTTGACGTTTACTGAGTGTAGAATGAGGAAAGTCGGCAACAAACGAATAACCAGACAAAAATTGAATGTAAAATTGTTAATAATCACGCCGCTCGTAAAAAAGTATTATACAGAGCGTTTAATAGATTATAGTGATACCGAGAAAATACACAGGTGTTCAAGGGTGAGAAACTATCGAAATGCTCGATAAAGATAAATAAATGATTGGATACAGCGAGACACGTGGCGCGTGCTCTACGGAGACAGGGGTGCGATGTGGCGCCTCAGCCGCTGTGGCCGCCATTAAGACTTGAGGAACGACTCAGCTGTCACTGCAGCCCTATGATGGCGGACATCTGTGGCCAAGTCTTAGTATTTCGTTCTTGTTTATCACGGTTGCTCAAAAAATTGAAACATTTATTCACACTATGCAGTATGTAATTCGGCTCACCCTGTTACTAAATGTTCAGTTTATAAAGAAAGATATAAATTACATGAAGGGCATTTCTGCTCTGGCTGGAGCAATTGTCTCCTCCACGATTGCATGATAGACGTAACACTTGTATCACGTGTGAGCATTTTCCTCATTCTTTACCTAAGAAAAATACGAGACTAGTAAAATTAGTAGTCAACTTCGTCATGAATTACAGGCTCAGTTGCGCGTAGTTCGTAGGAACGTGGCAGGGACGATATCTTTAGTGAGTTTGTCTGTGGTGGACGCAACATAAAACCTGCGTTTCTGTAATTGCTGCTAACTCAATCGCATCACGAACATTATCGTTCAAAATTGTCAACGCGTTAAATTAACAGAAACGTACTGTTTGACTGCCAGTTGCCGCTTTCGTTACTCCTTCCTGTTTTGATTTAATTAATAGAATACCAGTTACTCCGGAGAATGCCTGAATCTAACTGCCACCATTCCGTGGCGCCAACACCAACAATCGACCGCTGATGAACCGACAGAGCTCTGTGGTCTGCAGGAGACGCAGAATTAATGGAAAGATAAACTCGGCTTCTGCATACTACGATCTGCGTTTGCGATTAATGTCTGAGTGTGCTTACAATCAGTACGGTGTCACCATGCGAATCTGGTGCTGGTTTCGTGATTTTGTGGATCGCGTGCTGGCTTTCCAGTGACGTGGCGGAATGTAGGCGGTCAACCTGGCTGGGTGTCATTCAGTGAGATACGTGTAGCGTCTGTAAAATGTGAATAATTTAAGCGGTGCTGGCTGAGCGACGTTTGCCATGCAGGAATGTTATACAGGGTGCGGAAAAACAATTTGACCAAAAGTGCAGGGCGGAAAGACAGTACGAATCATAGGAATTAGGGTGCCGCAAGTAAGAGCCGCAAATGCGTAATTTCGGCGCTACAGGAGTGTAATTAAAATCTGACATGGAGACCACTTTACCCAAAATGAATGGTAATTTATAGAAAATGTACGGCTGAACACAGTCTTTGGACTAACCAGTCTTCAGGATGAGAACAAGAAAACTAAAACATCACATACACGTTCATCATACTTAGGCGACGTACCACACAATATTTCCTTAGAAATGAGGACAATCGCGTGTCCATATTTAATACTTGAAGATGTCTTGAAAAGGTCAAAGTAAATGAAAAATGAGTCACCACTTAATTAAGTAAGCGTGTCGTAGCAAGTGACATAATGATAGTCGAACTCTCACGACTCCATAGAAAGTGCTGGAAACGACAAAATGACGGAACGCGTTGGTAGCGATGTACAACTATAAAATTTAGTGGACGGCAAGTACGTGAAAGAAAATGCGAAACGTTTAAGCAAGTAGTAGATGTATAAATGTGGTGAGAAAAGCGTCTGGCACATTATTATGGGGCAACATATTATGAGCCCCTACAGCGTCGGTATTAATGGAACGAGAGGTACAGTGCAGCATTGGTCAGTTCCCCAGTTACCTATGGACTGAAAATGAAACGCAACTTTTAATGGCGTTGGTCGCATTGCTCCTATCATAGAGACGAACTAATTTTATAGTTTCTGTGATGTGGAAGTGATGACTCATAGAGCGATGAATAGTCTGATATCTGCTGCTCTCCGTATCTCGATATATCCCTGGGACACAGTAACCTATGAGACCAAATTTCCCTGATTTGTTCTCCTGGCAGAGGCGAACTATATTCTATTTACGGTTTTGACTGTACTGAAATGTCGTGAAATTTGCCTCATGTCCTCCATGTAGGTATCTGATACCTGCAGCAAGTTTCCATGTTTGTACTGAGCAGTCGGGATGAACGATACGACAGAGACGACGACTACACGGGAAACAACATTCAGATAAGGAAAATTTCGGAAACCGTTTTAATCATGTGGTTACATGTTACACAGTAATCGGTTTTGCTAGAGTGAGCAAATGTCCATGTCCCGAGCTTCATAATTTTTACACGCGTGGTCTCTACAATGCAGCTGTCCTCGACGAAGCAAACTTATCAGTCTTTGCGTAATACGAGGTGGAGACATTAACAGATGGTTTAGAGTACGGATTCCTGGCAGACGCCAGTGGAGTCCTGATGTGGAGGGTGAGGAGGAGATTGGAAGTAGAGGAACGTTCAAAAGTCTCGTGCTCGGCCATTGAAGCGTTCACAGGTGATTTATTGAGCGATCAGGATTACGCTCGTTGTGGAAAGAAGTGCAAGATGGACACTGCTGCAAACACATTTCGCCAAAAAGCTTTGGGCGTTTAGGCACGGCGACAAAACTTGTCAAACAGTAAAAACCCATCCACACGGCTGTGCACAGAGTCAGGGGGTGTCTTGTCTCCGGCCACTGTTTGCCGTGGCCCTCGCCACTAAGCGACAGGCTGGCTGTGGTCATAAGCACATTTCCAGGATCCATATCGCAGAGGTCGCGTGATGAGACGGAACTGCTATTAGCAGATCCGTTTGCAGAGACTGCTCAATGTAATAAATAGTAGCTGTCCTACTATTTGACGTTCACAGAAACGGACTGAGTACCAGATACCCTTCCCTACGCAAGTATGTTACTGAGAAATCGGAGATTCGAATAGTAGAGAACAATTGTATCATCGCAAATGTCGTGGCAGTTGTGTTTGTCCCATATTGGGCAATCGCTTCGAGAGAGTGTGTAGATATACAAATCGCGCCGATCTGTGGTGCGGCTTTGCGATGTCGCCTGTTGAACCACAACGAATGGTACGTTTAAGAAGAGGAAATAAATATGACAACATTTGTTTTCGTGGTCATTCAAATAAATCGCGGGATTGTTTTCATATATACCAAGAATGTGGAACCGAGTACGGTGGAATTTGGAGATATAAGACGCTGCAGGAATAAAATCAGCATGTTGGCAACAGACGTCACGTAATCCGTTGGTCGAGGCGAACACAAAGCCGTGAGGAGTACAAGTTTTGCGCTTGTAGCCCAGTGAGTTAAACACGATCGGACAGATCTCCGCCGATTACAACCTTTCCAAGTGTGTTAATACCTGTAGTAAAAGAGAAGTTGTATTAAATGGAAAAAATCGTCTGTCCAGAAATGCATGGCTCTTTTGAGAGTAGTTGCCGTGTTATTCTAGTGAGAAGCAAAAAGGCCGGGCTCGCCCGATTTCAGGGCTAGCATATGTGGCAGTGCGCAACCGTTCATAATGAATGAGACGCGAGTGTGGATGTTATGTCGCCACTGTGGTGTACGAGCAAGTAACGCCGGCCGTGGTCTCTAGTTAATGAAGTACTGTCGCAAAGAGACTGCACAGCTACGCACTAAGCTCTCGATAACACGAGATACAATAATAACAACAACTCATTCTCTATCCATTATCATCACGACAATTGTAACACGCTTTTAGTATGTGGCCGGAATATGTAAAGAGCCACAGCACCGCGTCGCAATGGAAGGTGCCAAATTAAGGAGAACATGTCAAGCAGTCAGCTCCTAAAAGACAAGTTTAAACCAGAATAATTATATGTAAGCGACAGAGTTGCAGACGGTAAGATAAACACCTCTGAGATGATTTTAGAATGTATTGAAGCTAGAGCCAAACAAAAAGTATGCCCTGGAAATTCCTTAACTTCCTAAAACGACGGTCTTTTTCGAGTGCCACATGTCTTCTCTTAGTGTGGCCAACAACAGGCCAAGCTGTGTCGGCTATAGAATAGATGTAAACCTTCACAAGTTGCTTTCTCGGTAAGCAAATTTGTCTCCGATGCTGGTTTGACGACGGTGGGTTTCCTGCACTGCTAATGGCGCGTTTGATTGCCGGCGGCCACAAACACATGTGAAAACAGTGAGGGTATTAGGAAACCTGAATATGCTTAGGACGATAATGCGAGAAGACAGTTAGTAATAAATGTAAATATTCGCCGTAGTGTTTTGGCAACATTATTTACGTTGTATATATTCAGGTAAAACCAAGGAACATCTGTTCCGTGAAAAGACAGGCCGCAGAGACGAGAGTGTACAGCAGTAACTTGTACCGTCACGGCGGCTACTGCCTTAGCGCTGGGAAGCTGCAGAGGCTCTCCTAGAATTGATAACTTTTAACCCGTGGTGGAAGCAGCGTCGCAGACATCGACACCTTGTTTTCCAGCACGGCAGCAGTCGGCTGGTTCAGAAAGAGGAGACGGAGACATTCGTCCGAAGCTCGGTTTGTTATTCACGGCTAATCCGGCGAAGAACGCCGAAAGCGTGTGTCAGGGCAATGTCGCTGCGATACACTCCGTTCCCATTTGTAACGAACGTTTCGGCACGGTTCCAAGTCTCTGTAATTGTTCGTTTACGTATTGCTGAAGAAACAAAAGCCTCTGAACTAATTACGATGGTGAGTTAACGAAACATTCAGCTTTGCGAAGACAACGGCTATGGAAATTACTCTCGCTTATATAAGTTAATATCATTTTCTAGCGACCAGTATCATGGGTAGTTTCTGTTGGAACGAACGAAGACTTTTGCGATTCGGTTTCTACGTCTGCATACGAGTTTCAGCCGCTGTTTCAGAGCGATAAAACATTATCAATCCCTGTTAACAGGGAGCTCACACAACGTTTGTGAATGCCGACATGATAATTAAGCAGTAACAAGACGAAAAATCTTTTTAGCTCGTCAATTACTATTGCGAAAATATTGAAATGCTTTTATATGCGGACAGTGTTTAATATAGCAGACAATCGTTTGCTACAGGGAGGTGGAACTGTCACGCAAGCACGATGTCACAAGTGATTAGTGGAAGTGAGTAGCATTTTTCATTGAAGAATACGATGCGTAATTTCGATTGGACAGAATGATAACTTTTGCGAGTTTGTGTGTGGAAGGCCTAACTCTAAATGAGGGTTTAAATGGACTACATACAGTTATGTGTGCCCCACCGACGTTGTTTATCGTTTAAAGGTTTATCGTTTATATATGACGATAGTATCTGTTCCCGAAAGAACAGTTACCGTTGATGACCTTGCAGCTTTCGTAGAAATGATAAGTAAATGGACACCCTAGCTGCAACAGGCGTTGATATACTTCACTGGGGACATGTTGAAAATGTGTGCCCCGGAGATCCCGGGTTCGAGTCCCGGTCGGGGCACACATTTTCAACATGTCCCCAATGAAGTATATCAACGCCTGTTGCAACTAGCGTGTCCATTTACTTATCATTTCATTTAGTTTATCGTTTACATGTAAAGTTTGATTGGTGGTTGTGCATTTACTATAATTTCTCCGTTTTCATTTTCTCCATAAAACCGCCATTGTCAGCGAGCAGGCACTTATGCAGTTTAGCAGGTACGGAAAATTATGAGCAGCATATTCTCATCATCAACTCATTAAATGAAAATGGATGTTATATGGTGAATGATCACCAGTTCAATATTTTCGAATCATAGGCGGCCGCTGCCGCGGCCGCATTCCAAAAAAAAAACTCCCAACCTAACCTCAAGTGGGCTACGCTACAGATGTGTAAATATACAGTGGGGGGAGTTTATTAAAAGTTTGTTAATTTTGCACTGGCGTTTGATTGTGGCTAATTAGTAAAAATACATACCTACCGTTTCGTTAAAATGAACGTATACTGTAATCGACAATATATTGAAAACTAAAAAAAAAAAAAGTTAAAAAAAATTTAAAACAATTTTTTTGATGTAAATAATTGACTGGGGCGAAAATAAATATCGTATTCGTAATCAGCGTATCACATTTGACTATAATCGATCAAATTTTGGAAAGAAATGAAAAATTTTTTCCGTACCTGCTAAACTGCATAAGTGCCAGCGATTAAGTGATAATCTGCCGACATTGTGGAGCGCCAGCAGCAACAATAGGTCGCTGGGGCAGCGACAAAGCACTGTGGGCTGCTGCAGACGCAGAATTAACGGAAAAATAAACTGAGCTTTATCTTTCTACGATGTGCAAGCGCGATTAAAAGTGCCCAACGCCAGTACCGTGTCATTATGCGAATGCGACGCCGGTTTTACGATTTTGTGTAACCCGTGCTGGCGTTCGAGTGGCGTCCCTTTTGGTAGTCGGTCAGCGACGTGTGTGAAAAAAAGCAAACGTGAGCAGTGGCGGTTGGGCGGGGTTTCGCCGTCCTGCACTGTTACACATTATCAGACATGACCGCAGTCTCAATTCTTCGATAAAATGAAAGTGCTTAAAACCGTAAAATGATGGAATGCTGTGGTAGTGTTTTTTTCGCTTCAAATTACAGTACGAAACCCGGCATCGGTAACGAGGTTTCGGGAGTCGATGTGATAGCGTTTACATGACGAACCAGCAGCGGTAGCGGCAGTTCGGTTTATGAAAAGCACATTCGTTAGCCGTGTGTAGAACTGTTAAATAACGTTTATATTTTACTTGACAGAATGGAAGCGATTATTAACATACCGTTACTTTCTCGAAACGGAAACACAAGAGATTCAAATATTTTCTTTTTACGCTAAACATTCTCCTCCGTTCGACATTTATAATTTACTATAAAAAGGTATCAGAATTTCAGTGTCCATAAACTCTGAATATAATTGCCATCATTCCGTGGCGCCAGCAGCAACAATCGACCGCTGATGCAGCGACAGAGCTCTGTGGTCTGCGGGAGACGGGGAATTAACGGAAAGATAAACACGGCTCCTACATTACTATGATCTGCAATTGCGATTAATGTCCGAAGGTGCTTACAACCAGTACAGTGTCACTATGCGAATCTGGTGCGGTTTCGTGATTTTGTGGATCGCGTGCTGGCTTTCCAGTGACGTGGCGGAATATAGACGGACGACCTGGCTGGGTGTCATTCAGTGACGTATGTGTAACGAACGTATGAAGCGACTAATTTAAACAGTGCTGTTTGGGCGAGGTTTGCCATCCAGCACCGATATACAGGGCGTGCAGAAACAGTTTGACCAAAAATGTAGGGCGAAAGGACAGCATGAAACATAGGAATGTGTGTATGGCAACTAAGAGTCGTAAACGCATATTTTCAGCGCTACGGGAACGTAATTGAAATCTGCCATACTGAGGCCCTTGTTCAAAATGATGGGTATTTTACAGAAAATGTATACATACATTTCAAGCGTCACAAACACGTGTATCGCATTTAGCTGACGAACGAGACAGTACTTCTTCAGAAATGAGGACAATCACATGCCCATGTTTCTTGTTTGAGTATATTTAAAAAAAGTGAAAATGAGTGAAAAATGAGGGACCACTTAATTAACAGGAGTATGTATAGAAAATGTTCAAACTGACCACCGTTTCCATGGCTGTCGTAGCGCCTTAAATATTTAACTGCGACCTGTATTTTCTATACTCAGATTCCTTCGTTTGACACTCTCTTTGTGCGCTACGCTTTTGGTCAAATAGTTTTTCCGCCCTGTAAATGCCAGACGATGCGTTACACAATGTTGTTCGAATTCTCAGGAGTCCAGTACACTTAATCGTTCGCAGGATGTGCTAACAAACACTATTCTACTTATTAACTGTTTTGACAATACTTATATTTGGTGAATATTGCTTCTAGCCCTGCACCAAGGTGGGCTAACAGAATCGGATACCTGCCGCGAGTTTCCATGTTTGTACTGAGCAGTCAAGATGAAAGGCGCGACACAGACATCGACTACGCGGGACAGAACATTTACATGACCAAAATTTCGGAGACCAATTTTCTGTTGTGGTGGTTACATGTGAGACCTTAATAGATTCCACTAGCCGGAACGACCGCCTGCGGTACGTTCCAAGCTTCATACGTATCACACTGAGCAACTGTCGACGATGAAACAAACTTGGCGGTGTTTTCGTGTTGTGAAAGGAAGACGTCAATATGTAATGTAGAGTACGAATTCCTTACGGAGATCAGTGAAAATATAAGATGGAGAAGTGTGAGGAGCAGATCACACGTAAAGGGATGTTCAAAAGTCTTATCCAGGCCCATTAAAGCGTTCGTGGCTGCTTTATTAGTAGACGGAAATTACGCTCGTTGTCGAAAGAAATACGAGGCGGGCACTGGTCGAAACGTTTTGCACCTGAAAAGATTAGGCGTTTAGATATGGGCAGGAGACTTGGAGTAAATTCACATTCCCACCGCTGTACACAGGGTTAGGGGACGTTTTTGTCACCATCCACTGTTGTGTGGCGGAGCCTTTGCCAATAAGCGAGAGGCGGCTGTGGTTGTAGGGACACATCCAGCATCGACATCGCAGGTGTGGAATGTAGTAGCAGTCCTACCATTTTACTGTCACAAAACGATTTGAAGGCCGCATACACCTCCCGAATTATGTATATAACCGACAATTCAGAGATTCGAATACTAGATAACAACTGTATCATAACGAATTTCCCGCAGATGTGCTTGTCCCACACTGGGCAATCATTTAGAAAGAGTACCTAGGCATAAAAATCGCACTGGCTCGTGGGACAACTTTGCGATGTCGACTATCGAAACACGAGTGATAGCACGTTTAATAAGAGACAATCAAAATACTAACTTTTGTTTTACGTGATAATCAAAACAATTTGCAAGATTGTTTTAATATATGGCAAGAATATGAAGGACACCACGGCAGAGTTTCGAGATTGGCCGAAGGTACGGAACACGGTTTGTGTCCAAAATTTTACACAGGCCGACGTGCAGCGTGTAACGCATTCAGGCCCCGTGAACAAAGCTCTTGTGGAGTTGGTTCTCGCGACCGGCTCTGCCCAGCAACAGGAAAGAAGAATATGGATGAGACACGTTTTTTTGTTTTAATCTTCTACCGCCTTGTCAGTGAATTACTGTTTGACTTGAACGTGTTCTTTGTCCTCACAGGTGCAGTGTGTAAAGGTTCTGGATAGATATATTTTAATCTGTTTCCAGTTAGGAATGGAATCTGTCGATACACACCGCGTTTAAATTCCGCATCGGCACAAAGCAGGTGACATTGTCGACAATTTTTTATGCATCTTCACAATCGATGTCTGTTGACAATATAGACGCTGATAATGCGTATATGATTAAGAATTGGGTGTGACTCAAGACGAATCTTTCTAGCCGTTACAAGTCTTGATAACCTTGAAGCGTAAATACGTAACAACTCTTACCACACAAAGCGTGTGATCTGGGTGGGCATAATAAAACAGAATCTCATGCATTAACTGACCCGGATAAAAATGTTTTGACGGTGTGTTTTGACGATTTCTGTACGTGTTTTCTGAAAGATTTTCTCACACAACCTCCTCCTCCTCCTCCTCAGAAATTTAGGATACCATCAGCTGGAGGCAGCTGTGACAGAAGGCCGGCCATGAATGTGCGGACTGCGAAACAGCACTGTCGGCATGCATTAAAAAAGGTGCAACTGGCCATCGACTAGGCGTGTGATTCACATGTTGGAACGGACACGCATCTCGTGAATGGCGGGCGACGCGACCTCCTGCTGTGGGTGGATTTTAAGAAAGGTCAGATAACAGCCGTCACTCGCGAGAGAGTCGAACTGCCATCAGTGGCAAAGCTCTGTAGGCCGCAGGGGACGCAGAACTGACGGAGAAATGTGTTCGGCTTAACTATGTATAATATGTCGCACTTGGGTTCTAAGCAAAAATATTGGCAGCACTGTTAACGACACACAACCGAGACAAACAGACTATTTTATTTCATACAAGGGTTTTACGTATTCTGTCATCAGAGAGGCCGCACAGATCAGATTTCGCAACTGTAGTTTCAACCTGGACAGCGGCTGCACTCCACAGTAATTCGTCGAATCATTGACGCCCCGACGTGGGGAAACAGCGTCGCAGACATCGACATCTTCCCTGGCAGCACGACGACAGTGATACGGTCACCGAAAGAAGAGCCATGGAACTTTATAAGATAATCCTGAATCGCTACTCAAGTTTAACTCGGCGAGAACACGGACAGCGTCTGACGCAAGAATGCCGTCGCGAGCAATTCCATTCCCAGTTGTAACGGAATTTTCGGCCCACAGCAGGTTTCGTGGCAATTTATAAACAACTCGTCATTTTAGTTGTCCGTTTATCTCATAGCGAAGAGCTATAGAGCGGTTAACGAGAAAGAAATGCGATTACGATGATGAAGTGAAGGCTTTTCTGAACTGTAGTTTAATCGGAAGACCGTAATATTTCTTGTCGTGTTTTCTATGGGTTAAGGGAGACAACACTATGCTCTTTCAGTGAATTCCCCTAGGCAATGAAAGTAAAAAAACAGATTTACCCAGAGTTGGGAAATCGCTTCATCGCCTCACTAGTAAAGGCGACCTCATTTCATGGCAGATGTGGTTTGGAAACTGAGTTTCAGCTGTGGGCAAAAGTTTTCTACCGAAACTAACTAGAGACGCTCCTTACTTCCCAAATAAAGCATCGCATACGGCGAGAACTGAATAACAGGCACAGAAGTGAAAGAGAGGAACTCGTATATAATGATTTCATCATTTTTTTCCTTTCTGGTCTCAATATACACCTGCGGCACAGCCTGAGCAAAACGCGTGTGACGTTGTGGTCCACGTGTAGGAACGGTCAAGCGTAGTCTGTCGGAACAAAGAGGTGCTATCAGCTTCTTAAGACCAGAAGACAAAACAGCTTCATTTGTCACCAATCCTGATTAGACTGAAAGCTGCTACATGTAGCATCTGGAACCGTACGTGGGTAAACTCCAAAGCAGTTTCGATATTTACTTCGAAGCGTCGGTCGGAACGAAAGAAAAGTAGTATGCGCCATTCACAGAAATATTCAGAGTACGTTATAGTGCTACAACGATGAAAAATAATATTACGACAATGTCAAACCTTATTTTCATAAAATAAAGAATAACTGACGATATTAAAATTGTAATTATAATTTTATTATTTTAATTTTTGAGCTCAGTGAATCAAAGACTTTCTATTGCACGGAATAAACTAGCATTGTTTGTACTACGAAACTATATATGATTCTTAAGTGAGAACTAATTCTATGTAAGACATTTTGTCTGGGCGGGTTTTGTGCTCGTACTGGTCGGTAGAGAGAGAAAAGTTTCTTAATCGATGTATGTAATGTGAATGTATAAAGGCTATAAAAAGGAGAGAGAGAGAGAGAGAGATAATTCTAGCGGACAATGACCATATTGTATAAGAAATACGATATCTCTAAAGCGTATAGTACTGTGATTTAAAAAGACTGAAAATTGCGGTGTTTAATCTAAACCTGTCCTGAATAACAGCGAAGAACATTTATGTCATCATATATTTTCTTCGTTTGACCACGGTTGTGATTCGCATGTTACTTTTTGTTACGCGACGTGTTATGAATATTTTCATTATACACGCAAAAGTGCACACAGCTTTGGTCGAACCTGCATCTTTCGGAAACGATAACTCTTAATCAGCACAATTACGCGAATACCGTCTGAATCGCAACCGTGTTCACAAAAGTGTTTCCTGGACCTGATTTTTATAAATGTGTAGACTGAAAGCGAACAATATTGCACCATCGCTGGCTCGCAACAATTGAAAGGAAACAAAACAGGGACTGAACAACTTTAAATTTTAAGGCCGTCAGCGTTACGAAATCTGAACGACGTAAGTTAATTAATTAAATATTAACAGGAAGAGAATTATTAAATTTTAAAGATTAAATGATAGCAAGAATTTAAAGCATTTTAGCATCAGTACGTTTCTTTGCATTAGTAGTTGAGTATCAGATACCATCATATCTATTTAAAAGATAGTGCGTAAATAACATTGCCACCTTTTATAAATATTGTTCTAGCAATTCAACGTGAGACGCTTTCCTATGTAAAGTCAGTGTTTTGGAGACATATTAAACATTTTATTAGTACACACTAGTTTCAGCTTAGCAACTGTACTTGCCGTAATTGGGACACGGTTTTTTAAAGATTATCAACATACACAATGCGTGCCATTTTGTAGTGCGGTTTATTGGTATGGACTTTTCGCACACGTCGGAGAGCGGGCACCACACTTCGTACGAGCACCTAGTAATGTTAAATTTCTTCTCTATTCTCATTAGGGCAACTTTCATGCTGATTTGATACGTGGATGGAATGTGTAAGAAATCACAGCACTACTTCGCAGAGGAGGAAGCAAACCACAACGAAAACTCTTTGGCAACAAAGGTTGTGCAATCCGATTGTCGATGCAGAAAATAAAGCGATGGAAATTTGTGCGTTTGGAACATGTAATCCCCGTTTTCCTAACGATCGATTAGATGTGCGCCATTTATATGTTTAGATAACATATTAAAGCAGTCGCAGAACAAAGAGTACACCATTTAAACGCTTAAAACTTAATAATAGGACAAATCTTTCCCAATACTAAACGCATCGTCTTAGTGAGAAGACTGTAAGGCCGAGCTCTGCCGATGGCAGGGGCTGCACGTGTGGCGCTGCAGAGTCGGCCGTCATAAACAGGGCGATTGTGTCCGTATTGTGACGTCACGGTTGTGTACCACGTAACGAGGCCTGCCGCGATGGGTACAGAATGTGCGTACGCTTTCCAAAGTAGGTGTCTACATCTGCATATTGTGCGTTTCCCGGGTTGGGTGGACGGCAGTGAATTACCAGCACTGCTTACTACGCAAGTGCTTGCAGAACGGCACAAACGCACGTGGAACAGAAGTCGTTACAGTCTGCCCAGTGACGGAGCACTGAGTAATGGTTGGACACTCTTCTTTCAAAAGGGAGAATTTTAACGCAACTGACTCCACAAGCTACGCACCAAACCTGCTTCAGAATCCTTCCATGGGTTGAAAGCAGGGACGCGTGTCGGACGTCAGGTGTAAAACGCTACGAATGGCGAAGATTTTGAGACGACGGGATGTTAATCTCTAACTCGGTATAGGGGCGTCCTCCATCAGTAACGTATCCGGTTCTTCACGCTTCATATCTCGATAGTCTGTCGGTATCTGTAGTGGAGTATGCAGGGACCGTAGCCTCTTATTCTGTGTAAATTCGGACATCACAGATGTTACTTCTTAAGGCATAACGACACACACCACACGTACTCCCGATGAAACGGCCAGAAAACTGTATGCTTCCCGGCAGGCCGATATTTGCTCTTCTGTAGAAGCGGCCAGCTAAATGAGCCACAGTCCAACATGAACAGGAATTCTGTTGTTTGTGAAAATAAAGACTTGTCAGGACAGTGTGTGAAACGTTTGCTGTCGTCCCACCTGACCAAACGCAACAAGGATAGATACCGGATTAGCACTGCGAGTCTTGGGGAAATTAGCTTAACGGAATTGCTACACGTGTGACGCTAATACGACACGGAGATCCGTCGTTGAAATGAGTGCTTAATACTGCAACTGTCGTACCCACCTGGTTTCGAACCTCGACACGGCAAGGATATATGAACTTGCCGTCTACATGTGTGTGTCTACGGTCTAAAGTATGAAACGCGGTGTGTGTCCAAAGTTTCACGTGCGCCAACGAGCGCCGTACAACGCAAACAGGCGCCGTAAAATAAAATAAAGCTTTGGTGGCGTTCGTTCTCGCGTTCGGCGCTGCCCAGACACGACAGAATAATATCGCTGACGCAAGATTTTTTTTATTTTTATCAGCATTCCAGTAAATAACTTGTTTGTTTCCATACGGTACTCCTCTTCACATGTGCAGTGTGTTAAGGCCGATGATAGATCTTTTTCCTTTTCCGTTACCAGATACGAATGCAGTCTGTAGAAACACAGAAGGACAACAGCTGGACACATTGCCACGAAGTAAGACAGGTTGTCACACTGCGATTATATTCCGCCTCGATGCGAAACAGACGACGCTGTCAACTTGTTTATTAAACCTACACAATCGATGGGTGGTGACAACATATCTGCTAATCCTGTGCACTTGTTTAAGGTTTCGCCTCGACTCGACAGGAATTTTTCTAGCCATCATACGTCTTCAAAGCCGTGGAGTGTAAATAAGTTCCATCCCTTACCGCTACGCATATTCTGCACCACGTGTGTCATTAAAGTGAGCATAATATAAGTAGCACAAGCGTTAACTGGCTTGGATAGAAGGGTTCTGAAGGTATTTTTTGGCGATTTCTATACGTGTTTTCCAGAAGATTTTCTCACAGAATGGTCTACTTCTTAGGAGTGTAGGATACAATCAGCTGGAGGCAGCTGAGACACAAGTCCATCCATGTAGGTGCGGTGTGCGAAAGAGCACACTTCGAATGCATTACAACTGCCAGCGACTAGCGGTGCGATTCACGTGTCGGAATGGACACGCATCTCGCAACTGGACGGCTACGCCAGGCTCTGCTGCTCGTAAATATTAAAAATTAAGTCGCTGTGCCAATTAGGGATTCACTCTCGATCAGATGAAGCATATACATTTTTCTCCCGCTTTCGTTTGGTTCAGAAAACCGCCATTACTCGCGGCAGACTTTAAAATTGACATCGTTCTGCGTAGTAGCGGCAACAATCAGTCGCTGAGGCAGCGACAAAGCTCTGTCGGTTGCAGGACGCGGAAGACTAACGGATAAATAAATTCATCTTACACATTACTGATATCTACATTTGTGATTAACGTTTAAATATGCACATAAACGGTACAGTGTAATTACGCGGATCTGATACTGGTTTCGTGATTTTATGTGTCGCGTGCTAGCGTTCCAGTGACGTGGCAGAATATGGGTGGCAGTCACCCAGCGTTCGTAAAACAAGAAAAATTTAAGCTGTTCTGATTCAGCGAAGTTTGCCATCCGGCGTCGTCATACAGGGTGCATAGAAACAATCTGACCAAAAGTGTATCGTGGAAACGCAGCATGAAACACAAAATTTGAGTATAGCAACTAGGCTTCGCGACTGAATATTTTCGGCGGCACCGGAACGTAATTAAAATCCCACACACGACCGTCTTGGCTCCAAATGATTGGTAGTTTACAGAAAATATATACGTAAACACAGGCTGTCTGAACTAACCAACCGTCACCATGAGAATAAGATAAATTTAAAGCGCCACTTACACGTGTATCGCACTTAGCTGTCTTAGGACACAGCACGTTTTTAGAGATGAAGAGAATCAGATGTGCATGTCTCATGTTTCAATATGTCTTAAAAAGGTGAAAATGAGTAAAAAACGATCCGCCACTTATTGCTATAAGTATGTCATAGCAAATGTTCAAAGAGAGCACAGTTGCCATGTTGGCATAGCGCCCAAAATATTCAACTGACACTTGCAATACCGAAATTCCTTCATTTGATGCTGCCTTCCTGCTCTGCACTTTCAGTCGAATTGTTTTTCCCAACCCTGTTTCTTCTAGACGTGACGCGACAGTAACGGTCGAATTCACAGCCATCCAGTACACTTCGTCTGTGGTAGAAAGTGCTAAATACGGCAAAATGACGGAATGCGTTACGAGCGATTTATAACTTTGAAGTTCAGTACACAGTAACTACGTAAAAGCAAATGTGATACATTTAACCAAATCGTTACGAAGCAAGATTTAAATACGTTTCCTGATTAGAATGGGCAATGATTTCTGAAGAGTATGTAGATACACAAATCGTGCCAATCTGTGGTACAACTGTGCAATGTCGGTAATTTAAACGCGACGGATAGCACACTTCACAAGAAGAAATAAAAATGATAATCTCGTTTTTCGTAGTAAAAAAAAAATTGCGGTATTTTTTTGACGTACAGCAGAAATGTGAAACAGACTACTGTAGAATTTCGAGGTGGAAGACGTGACGGGAACAATGTCAGCATGTTGTCAACAGAGGACAGGAGATTCGTTTGTCGAGGCGAAGACAGTGCCTTAAAAAAGTATTTTTGCGCTTATCGCCCAGAGAGTAAAACACAGTCGAACAGATATCCGCAACTTCCACGTTTTCAAACTGTTTTACACTTACAGTAGAACAAAATTGAGACGCTTTGAAATGGCGAAGAATGTACTTTTTTCAACAAACAATAATGTGTCAGAGCACTCACTGTATTATTTTAGTGAGGAGAATGTGAGGCCAGCCACACTCCATTACAGAGCTAGCATATGTGGCAGTGCAGAGCCATTCGTAATGAATGAGTCGCGAGTGTGGATGTTATGACGTCCCCATAGTGTATCAGCAAGAGACGCCTGCCCTGATCTTTAGATAATAAAGTACTGTCGCAAAGAAACTGCATAGATACTCACTAAGCTCTTGATAGTACGAGACATAAGAAGAACAACTTTCTCTTTTCCATCATCATTGTCATCAGGACAATCATAACACTCTCTTAATATGTGGCCGGAATATGTATAGGGCCACAGCCCCACTTCGCAATGGAAAATGCTGTAATAAGGAAAACATGTCACCAGTCAGCTAGTAGAAACACGGGTAAGGCGAGAAAAATAATTTGTAAGGTGCAGAGTTGCAAACGGTTACATATACACGACTGAATGTTTATATGGCGTTTTAAAGCTAGAGCCAAACAAAAAGTGCGCCCTTGACATTCCCTAAGTTCCTAAACAGACGGAATTTTTCGAGTGCTAATTTTATTTTCTTTGTGTGGCCAATAACAGAGTAAGCTGTGTAGGTTCCAGAATACATGTAAACTCTGGTAAGTAGCTACCTTTCCAGGTACGCAAATTCGTCTCCGATGCCGGTTTGACGACGATGAGTTTTCTGCGCTGGTGATGATGCCGACGACCACAAGCACATACGAAAACAGTTAAGGTACTACGGAACATGAATACATTTAAGATGAGTAATGCGAAAAAGCAGTTACTAGTAACTGTAAATATTGGCTGTGGTGTTGTACGCAAAAATAGTTACGTTACTTATATTCACGTAAAACCGAGCCCCATCACTTGTGTGAAAAGACAGGCCGCAGAGAGGTGAATGTACAGAAGCAACTTGTAGCCGCACGGCGGCTGTTGCCGTAGCATCGACAGATGACAGAGGAGTCTCAAGACTCGTTTAGGTTTTAAGCACGGGGGAAGCAGCGTCGCAGACGTCGACAACTCGTTTGGCAGCACGGCTGGAGTCAGGTGGTCCAGGAAGAGGTGGTGGAGACATTCATACGAACCTCGATTTGTTACTCACGTTTAAACCGGCCAAGAACGACGTTGAATGTCGTTGCGACACACTCCGTCCACAGTCGTAACGGAATTTTCGGCGCAGTGCTGTTTCAGTGGCATTTCGTAAATATCTCATCTTTGAAACTGTAGCTTTATGTATTGCTGAAGAACTAAAACCCTTGAACTAAGAAGAATGCAATTAACAGTTGACGAAACATTTAGCTATGGAAAGAGAACGGTTACGGAAATTACTGTCGCTTTTATCAATAAGTACTGTTTTCTAGAGGCGAATACGATACTTAACTCATGTTCGGATGAACGACGAGTTCGGTGATTCGGTTTCCACATGTGCTGTTTGATGACAATGAATCATCATCTCTCCGTGTGGGCAAACCGGTGGTCGACGCTCACATAACATATGTGAATACTGACGTGATAATTAAGAGGACCAAAGGTGACAGCTTTGAGTATCTCCTAAATTACTATTGCGGAAATATTGAAGTGCTTCTGCATCGGACAGAATGTGTAATAGAGCTCACAGCCGTTTACTGTAGTGAGGTGGAAGTGTTGTGAAAACATTACGCCACAAGTGATTAGTGGAAGTCAGTGGCATTTTTCATCGAAGAATACGATGCGTAATTTCGTTTGGACATAACGGTAACTTTTGCGACATTGTGCGTGGAAGGCCCAACTCTGAATGTGGATTTATGCAATAACGGTTATGTGTGCCCCATTGTCGTAATGGCACTTATGCAGTTTAGCAGGTACGGAAAAAATTTTTCATTTTTTAGTCATCCAAATCGTTTCATACTTGGCATATATAATGTTTACATGCAGTTGCCAACAGTTCAATATTTTCGAATCATAGGCGGCCGCTGCCGCGGCCGCATTCCAAAAAAAAAAACTCCCAACCTAACCTCAAGTGGGCTACGCTACAGATGTGTAAATATACAGTGGGGGGAGTTTATTAAAAGTTTGTTAATTTTGCACTGGCGTTTGATTGTGGCTAATTAGTAAAAATACGTACCTACCGTTCCGTTAAAATGAACGTATACTGTAATCGACAAAATATTGAAAAATAAAAAAAAAATTTTTTTTTTTAGATTTAAAACAATTTTTTTGATGTAAATAATTGACTGGGGCGAAAATAAATATCGCATTCGTAATCAGCGTATCGCATTTGACTATAATCGATCAAATTTTGGAAAAAAATGAAAAATTTTTTCCGTACCTGCTAAACTGCATAAGTGCCGTCGTAATTTTTGGCTTAAGGCTTTGCTCGCCTATAACTTCGCTAAACGTTACGTTTGACTGGTGGTTGTGCAATTATTATCATTTTCCTCCGTTTTCATTTACTTAATTAAATCGACATTACTAGCTAGAAAGTTCAACTGCCGACGTTGCGGAAGGCTAGCACCAACAATCAATGGCTGGGGCACTTGCAAAGCTCTGTGGGCTGCAGAAGAGGGAGAATCAACAGAAAAATACATTCGGCTTCTACGTTACTAAGATCTGCAAGCATAATTAAATACGTTCAAAGTCAATACAATGTCATTATTTGGCGATTTCGTGTAACCAGTGCTGGTATTCGTGTGACGTGGCGGAACATGGGGGGACGACCCGTTTGGAAGTCATCCAGAGACGTATGTGCCACGTATGTGAAAAAAGGCATAACTTAAGCAGTGCTGTTTAAGCGAGATTTTGTCATCGTGCACCGTCGTTCATGCCACAGATGAGCCGACTAGATCGCTGACCGCATTCCCAGGAGTTCAATACTTACTTAGTCTCTGATAAAATGATTGTGCTACAAACGGTAAAATGATGGAATGTGGTGGTAGTGTGTTTTACCTTTAAAATACAGTAAAAAATTCGGAACCGGTAACGGCATTTCGAAAACCGATATGATAGTGTTTACATGACGAACCACAAGCGGTGGTGGAAGATCGGTTTGTGAGAAACACACTCGGTAGACATATGTAGAACTGCTAAGGAATGTTTTACTTTTTGTTTCACGCAATGAAAGTAAATATTAACATACCTTTCCCGTTACAAAACGGAAACACAGAGAAGCAAAGATTTTATTTTTACGCTTAACATTTCTCCCGCTTTCGATATTTACAATTCTCAACAAAAGGCCATCAGAATTTTCGTGTGCACTATTATATGCAATGTCCGTGATCGCCGCGTGTCACAAGATGCCCAGTAGACATGTTACTCTTTTCCGCGCTGTTTATTTCTTTTTAGCGTCTTATTGTTTATATCACTGCCGGACACTGCAAGTCGCCTTCTGCCATCTCTCGACCAACGGCTGCACTGCGTCCTCCGAAACTCCTTTCGCAGTCAACGTCTTCTGCCACGCGAGGCGCCAATAGAATGTGTCTTTCCATATCGCTGGTTCGGCGCGAATCACGCATTTTCGTGAAATGAATAAAAAAAAATAGAAATCTGTTTTTGTGGGCGTGGAGAGAAGGCTGCGGTCTTTTAGCATGAAAGGAGGTAACACGTAATATGAAATAACTGTGAGCGAACAAGACTGCCACGTCACAGAGACAGGCGGCTGCGATTTCAAATCCGTCAGCACACAGCGCCAGAGAGTATCGCATAACGCAGTCTGGCGGTGTGGAATAAACTTTGGATTGCCTTCGTACGACCGTAGCGATGGCCAGCGCTTTCAAATAAATTTGTATTATAGGTATGGGATAAGTTGATTTTTTAGTACTGCCTTTCTAGAGAATGGAAATAAATAGATTCCGTTTTTCGTCACAGCTTTCAACACTACACAGAACGTTTTTTCTCGTCCGAGGTAAACTCTGAATTGAATATCGGGTTCGAGGCTACTCGCTAACAACTGTTACTTCCATCAGTTTAAAATAATTGTCTACATTGCATTAATTTTCATTTAGCTCTTCGGAATGCAGATAACGATTCATGGCATGGAGTAACAAGAGGCATCAGTCAATAGAATCAACGTTGGAAGAAACGTTATGTGACTGGAAAAGGAGCTACGTTCACAATCGGCGGCAGACTGCAAAGAAAGCGGTCGTGAAACACGGACTGGGAGCGGCTGTCATTTGGCAAACCTTGAAACGGAAAGTCTAAAATACATAAACTGGATATAAAGGCCGTGCACGTTCTGTAATAATCTGTGGACGGCGAAACAGCTCACTCTGGACAGATTACAATGGCGTAACTGATCAGTGACTACTGGGCGCGCACGTTGCAATCGGCAGTATATGCGAGGATGAGCTATGGGCGGAGTTTCGGACATACGCTCGCCGCTTCAAGTAGGGATAGATTCCGACGCGTATCTTAAACAGAGATAAGGATTGACGTCTGTCTTTTTCGTAGAAAATTAAGTTCTGCGTGTAAATTACAAAGACATGATATGCACCTAATACTTCTAGAGATGTACCTGGTAAAAAGGTCCAAGTTTCGAAGGTACGCGTGATTTGCTTGACGCTGAGTGTAGAAAGAGGAAATGGGGTAACTAGCAAATAAGCTATTGATAAAAATTGAATGTAAAATTGTTAATAGTAATGCCCCTCGTAGGGGAGTATTATACAACACGTTTCATTTGTTTATACTGATAACAAAAAAAGAAAAACATAGTGACGTTTCAGGTATGAGCAAATAGTGAATTGATCAAATGTAGCGAAACACGTTGTGGGTGGTCAACCGAGACAGGGGTGCCTTCTGACGTCACACCTCAGTGTGGGCTGCTGTGCGGTTGCTACGGCTGTAGACGCGCCTCAGCCGCTGTGGTCACGGCCAAGGCTTCATGAACCACTCGGCTGCAACGGTAGCTCTGTGTTGCCACTATTCTACAGCCAAATCTCGGCATTGACTGGTTGTTTGTTGTTGTTGCCACCAAAATTGCAGCAATTATTCACACGGTGCAGTATGTAATTCGGTTGGCCCTCTTACTAAATATTGAGTTCATAAAGTTACAGATGAATTCCATATAGAAGCAATCACATAATCATTCCTATGCCGCAACAGAAAATGCTCTGACTGTAGAAATTGTATCCTGGATGATTGCATGCTAAACGCAAAACTGCTATTTTGCTCGTTCTTTACCTAAGAAAGATACGATAGTAGTAATACAAACAGACAACTTGGACATGAGTTATGGCCTCAGTTCAGTTCATAAGAAGTAGTCAGAATCAGCTGTCTGTAAAATGAGAAGTGGGAAGCACGAAGACTTTAATCAGTTTGTCCATCGAGGGTATATTGCAGATTCCTGTGATAGCTCTCAGTTCCACTGCGTAGTTTATTGTTTAAAATTGTCATAGCATTAAACCACCAGGAACGTTGAGTTTGACTGCTAGTTGCCGCTTTCGTTACTTCTTTCCATTTTCATTTATATCGTAGAGTCCCTTATACTTGGAGGAAATTTGAATTTAACTGCCATCATTCCGTGGCGGCAACAGCAACAATCGACCGCTGATGCAGCGATAGAGCTCTGTGGGTCGCACAGTACGGGAAACGGCCGGAGAAACGAGACGAGACATATTCATTGCTGCTTTCTGCAATTGCGATTAATATCGAAAGTAGCACACGTTTAATACAATAGCTTTACAAGAATGTGATGCATGTATCGTAATCAAAGTCTTAACTGTATTGTTCGCCGAAACTTTCAAAAATGACCATTCTACTTGTATCTATTGTGAAACGAATCAAAATTATATACACCTCTTAACCGAGCCAGTCAATTTACTTCCTCGCATCGTCAGTCTGGATGACCGTGTGTAAATAGTGTCTTTGCATTAAGCTTTTAGAAGATGTTCACTACAACAACATCTTGCATTGTCATTTTACTTACGAAATTTATACTATCTCAGCAAACAAGAAGTGAATGATGTCGATGTGTGTAGGTTACCTAGCCCCATACACTGAGTAGCTGTGATGTAAAGTCTTTATGTTATCTCGTTATATGCATACGACAGAGTAACAAATCTGCCCCTTGGATGGGACAGTGTACTGATACGAATTGTTTAGCTCTGTCTGTGGAAACAAATAATCGCTTTTAGTTTCTCCTGACCAGAGACTACTTTCATTCTATTTACTAACAATGACAATATCGGAAGGTGGTAAATGTTTTCCATTTTCCTTAATGTAGGTGAGCGACAAGAATAAAATACTTGCTGTAAGTTACACGATGGCGATATCGAGACATCAGTATGAACCATGCAACAGAATTCTTTGCGGAGGTTTCAAACACACGGTAGCATTACACTAGGCCCTGAATCACAGCTATCGAACTGATTCGGTCAATTTAAGAGTTTCACATGTGTGTCTGTGCACGATTTTCGCTGCATGCTTACTAAGATTGCAAGGGGGGACGGGAATGGTTACCTCATCCAAACCAAGCGACAGAGGTAGATACGTATGTGACACTTATCCATAGCTTTCATACTGACTGCATGCGATGAAAGAGTTGAATTTATGAAATGTGATACATTATGAATCCATAAACAGCATAGGGAGCTCCCTAAAAGCAAGTACCTTGAAAGACTTTATGTATGAGCCAAACATTGATATTATTCTAGTTACAGAAGTAAAGGATACTGCACTACACGATGTATTGGGATATAGCGTTGTAATTAATGCTGGAACTGGAGATGAATTAGAGACCGTGATACTCGCGAAAGAGGGCATAATAGTGTATCACGTTGAAAACTCACATGTAATACAGTTGTAGCTTGTACTGTTTACAACACCTCGCTATTTAATATATATGTTCCACCTGGTAGCAGTAAACGACGTAAACGAGCAGAGTTTCTTTAATTACGAAATTGTCCCTCTCTACAGATTTCATTAAGGTAATATCATTTTGGCAGAAGGTATGAAAGGCGTTCTATGTCCAAGAGGTCAATCTCCTAATCGGAACCCTTCTATTGAATTATAAAACGTAAGACAAGAGTACCATTAAATTAACACGTAGAGCACAAAACAGCGACATGGCTGGGTTTACATTAATTATTAACTGCTTGGAAGGTCGCTCGTACAGGCTACACCTGTGGAACAGAGACCAACGTGCTGCACACAGAAGTGTGGCGCAGCAGCTGCACTGAGCACGCTGCACTGAGCACGCTGCACTCGCGTGCACAGCTGATGTGGAGCGATAGGGCGCCCACCACACCAGAAGTCATGACGGAACCTCAACCCTGCACACCTACTGCCAGATGCCGAGTGCTGCGACCGTTCCCTCAAAAATATGCAGGAATGGGAAGGTAACTTCACATCCTATTTTTCTTTCCTCAGTTTGTGGACAATATGCACGAAAGTAAACTGTCTCCAGAAGGTGTGCTGCCTTTGGGATATGTGCTGTCCTTTGGAGGAGAGCTGTATTTAGGAAATGTGCTGTCTTTGCAAGGTGTCCTGCATTTGCAATGTGTGCAGCCTCCACAAGGTGTGCTGCCTTTGCAAGGCAGTTGTTCTTTGCAAGGTGTTCTCCTTTGCAAGATTTTCTGCCATTGCATTCCGTCCTGTCTTCGCAAGGTGTGCTACTTTCGTGAGGTGTGCTGCCTTTGCAAGCTGTTCTGCCTTGACACAGTGTGTAGCCTTCGCAAGGTGTGCAGCCTATGCTAGGTTTTCTGCCTCTACTATCAGAAGATGTGCTACCTTCACAAGATGTGCTGGCTTCTCAAGGAGTGCTGCTTCACAAGAAATGCTGCATTAGCTAGGTGTGTTGCCTTCACAATATGTGCTGCCTTTGCAAGGTTACCTTGTGGAAGCTGCATATCCGGTGAAGGAAGTCAACCTTTCGAAAGTAGCAAACCTTGCGAAGGTAGCACAGCATGCAAAGGAAGAAGACCATGTGAAGAAATAAGACACTGCAAAGGCAGTACATATTGTGAAGGAGGGCCAACTTGTGAAGGCAGCACACCTTGTGAAGCCAATACACTGTATAAATGCAGCATACAGTATGAAGGCAGCTCACATTGTGAAGAAGCCGGCCGCGGTGGCCGACAGGTTCTAGGCGCTTCAGTCAGGACCTGCGCAACTGCTTTGGTCGCTGGTTCGAATCCTGCCTCGGGCATGGATGTGTGTGATGTCCTTAGGTTAGTTAGGTTGCAGTAGTTCGAAGTTCTAGGTGACTGATGACCTCAGATGTTAAGTCCCATAGTGCTCAGAGCCATTTGAACCACATTGCGAAGACAGAATCACTTGTGAAGGCTGCAAACATCGCAAAGGCAGCACACATTGTGAACATAGCACACTTTGCTAAGGCAGCATACCTTGTGAAAGCTGCAAAGATTGCGAATGCTGCACACCTTGAAATCACTGCAAGCATTGCAAATACTACAAATTTTATGAAAGATGCACACCTTGTAAAGGCTGCATACCCTGCAAAAGCAGCACATGCTGCAAAGGCGGCACACAATGAAAATGCAACACATGTTCAAATGCAGCACAGACTGCAAAGAGGCACATGCAGCAAAGGAAGCACATGCTGCAAAGGCAGCACATGCTGCAAAGGCAGCACAAATTGAGAAGCCTGAAACACACTGGCAAGGCAGCACAAACTGGAAAAAGCAGCATATACTGGAAAGGAAGAACACACTGGAAAGGCGCAGACATTGGTAAGGCATCACAAACTGGATAGGCAACACTCACTGGAAACGCAGAACACACTGCGGAGCTACATCACTTGAAAACCACACACAATGTGAGGCAGCACACGCTGCGACTGCAGCCTTCCCAGTGTGTGATGCCTTTCCAGTATGTGGTGCCTTTCTAGTGTGTGGTGCCTTTCCAGTGTGGTTCAAAATGGTTCAAATGGCTCTGAGCACTATGGGACTTAACATCTATGGTCATCAGTCCCCTAGAACTTAGAACTACTTAAACCTAACTAACCTAAGGACAGCACACAACACCCAGTCATCACGAGGCAGAGAAAATTCCTGACCCCACCAGGAATCGAACCCGAGCGTGGGAAATGAGAACGCTACCGCACGACCACGAGCTGCCGACTCCAGCGTGGTGCTTTCCACTATGTGTGCTTCTCCAGTGTTGCTGCATATTAAATGTGTGCTTCCTTTCCGATGTGTGCTGCCTTCCCAATATGTGCTGACTTTTCAGTTTGTGCTGCCTTTCTCAGCATGGGCTGCCTTTGCAGTGTGTGCTGCCTAGTATTGTGTGCCACCTTTGTAGCATGTGCTGCCTTTGAAGTGTGTGCTTCCATTGCAGCATGTGCTGCTGTGGCAGCGTTTGCACCCTTTGCATGGTGTGCAGCTTTTGTAGCATATGCAGCCTTTGTAGCATATGCAGCCATTGCAGCATGTGCTGCCTTTGCAGCTTGTGCTGCCATTCCATTGTGTGCTTGTTTTATAGTGCATATTGCCTTTACAGTGTGTGCCGCCTTTCCAAGACAGCAAAGACAGTACGATTTCCAAAGGCAGTACGCCGTGTGAAGATAGCACACCTTGTGTAGACAGCACGACTTGCAAAGATGGCACACCTTGCGAAGACAGCATGTCTTGCCAAGACAGCATGTCATGGCAACACAGCACGACTTGCATAGGCAGCACACCTTGTAAAGGCAGCATGACTTACAAAATCAGCTCACCTTGTGAGGACAGCACACCTTGCGAATGCTGAACTCATTGTGAACAAAGCTCGCCTTGCGAAGACAAATAGCCTTACAAAGACAGCGCGGCTTGCTAAGACAGCACGCCTTGTGATGGAGGAATGCTTAGCAAAAGCAGTACTCCATGTCAAGGCAGCCAACCTGAAGAAGGCAGCATACCTTGCGAAGGCTGCACACCTTGCGAAGGCAGCACATCTTGCAAAGGCAGCACGCCATGTGATGGCAGCACACTTTGCGAAGGCAGTACACCTTGCGAAGGCAGGACGCCTTTCAAAGACAACACGCCTTGCGAAGGCATCATGCCTTTTAGGACAGCATGCCATGTGAAGGCAGCACTGCTTGCAAAGGCAGCACATCTTGCAAAAACAGCAAACCTTTCAAAGACAGCAAACCTTGCAAATACGGCATGCATTGTATAGACAGCTCACCTGGCAAAGACAGTACACCTTGCAAAGACAGCAAACCTTGCAAAGACAGCATGCCTTGCAAAGAATTCATGGCTTGTAAGGAATTCACGCCTTGCAAAGATGGCACACATTTCAAAGATGGCACACCTTGCCAGGATGGTACACAATTCCAAGACCAAACACCTTGCATAGTTAGAACAGAATGCCTGGACAAGGCAGGACACCTTGAGAAGACAGCATGCCTTGAGAAGACAGCACGCCTTGCCAAGACAGCACACCTTGCCAAGAAAGCATGCCTTGCCAAGACAGCATGCATTGCCAAGACCACACACCTTGCCAAGACAGCACACCTTGCCAAGACAGCACACCTTGCGAAGACAGCACACCTTGCGAAGACAGCATGCCTTGCAATGATGGCACACCTTGTGAAGACAGCTTACCTTGCGAAGACAGCACACCTTACGAAGAGAGCATGCCTTGCCAAGACAGCACGCCTTGCTAAGACAGCACGCCTTGCTAAGACAGCACACCTTGCTAAGAAAGCATGCCTTGGTAGTACATTATGGCTTGCTAAAACAGCACAGCTTGCTAAGAAAGCAAATCGTGAGAAAACGGCACACCTTGTGAAAACAGTATGCCTTGGCAAAACAGCATGCCTTGCCAAGACAGCATACATTGCCACGACAGCACACCTCGCCAAAACTACAAGCCTTGCGAAGACAGCACACTTTGCGAAGAACACACGCCTTGCCAAGACAGCACACTTTGCCAAGACAGCATTCCTTGTGAACACAGCACTCCTTGTGAAGACAGGACGCCCTGCGAAGACACCACACCTTGCCAAGACAGCACGCCCTGATAAGGCAGCACGCTTTGCAAAGATAACATGCTTTGTGATGACAGCATGTGTGAAGGCAGCTGCCATTGCGAATACAACTCGCCTTGCGAAGACAGCACGCCTTGTGAAGACAGCATGCCTTGCCGAGACAGCACACCTTGTGGAGACAGCACGCCTTGCGAAGACAGCATGGCTTGGGAAGACAACACGGCTTGCTAAGACTGTACTCCTTGCAAAAACAGCATGCCTTGCAAAGACAGAAGGCTTGCAAAGACACCACAGATAGCCAAGACAGTACAACGTGCCAAAACAGCATCCCTTGCCAAGAAAGCACGCCTTGCAAAGTCAGCACGCCTTACTAATACAGGACTATTTGCGGAGACAGCACGTCTTGAAAAGATGGCATGGCATGCGAAGGCAGAATGCCTTGCGAAGACAGCACCTCTTTTGTAGACTGCACGCCTTTTTGAGACAGCAATCATTGAGTAAGCAACTCGCCTTGGGTAGACAGCACGCCTTGTGTAGGCAGGATGCTTTGTGTAGACAGCACGCCTTGTGTAGATAGAACACATTGTATAGAGAGCACATCTTCCAATGACATGTGTAGACAGTATGCCATGTGTAGACAGTATGCCATGTGGAGGCAGCACATGTTGCCGAGGCAACACAACTTTCCAAGACAGCACACCTTTCCAAGACAGCCCACCTTGCCAAGACAGCACGCCCTGCCAAGACAGCACACCTTACCAAGACAGCACATCTTGCCAAGACAGCACACATTGCCAAGACAGCATGCCTTGCCAATACAGCATGCCTACCCAAGACAGCACGCCTAGCCAAGACAGCACACCTTGCCAAGACAGCATGATTGCCAAGACAGCACACCTTGCCAAGGAAGCACACCTTGCCAGGGCAGCATGCATTGCCACCTAGTCAAGACAGCACACCTTCCCAAGACAGCACGCCAAGCCAAGACAGCACACCTTGCCAAGACAGCATGCCTTGCCAAAACAGCACATCTTGCCAAGGAAGCACACCTTGCCAAGACAGCACACCTTGCCAAGACAGCACGCCTTGCCAAGGCAGATCGCCTTGCCAAGATAGCATGACTTGTAAAGACAGGATGCATTCCCAAGACAGCACTCCTTGCCAAGACAGAACGACTTAGCTGGACAGCACGCCCCCCAAAAAAAACTGTGACTCCCCAAAATTCGGATCGCGCCTAACGCCATTCACCTGTTGCACTCTGCTATTACGGCACTGTGGAACGGTATGGCACGCGTCGGCAGACGTAAAACAGCCCAGAACTCCACCTGTGTTCTTCGCATCGTCAAACACAATAGCACTCACGGCAGACATTCGCTGTCGAAACGGACGTGATATATTTTGAAACGTGTTCGCATTTATTTAAACTAGTGCTTCTAAGTGTGTGGTTGGTATCTGAGAAATGGCTAAAATTTATTTTGATATCGAAATACGTAAATCTCAGTCCAGTGCGACAGAAAAGTGTAAAAATTAAATTTTGTACGGAAGTATGCGAAGCACACGCTACACGATGCGAAATCCAGGCTAGCCGGTACATCAAACAATTCGCCTGCGAGAGAGCAGGTCGTTTTCAATGTAATTTACACATACCATTTATCTGCAAAACAGATAACTCAATTTAAAATATTGGTCCTGAATATTGTAAATCTTTATCTTCAGACTTGTAAACAATAACTGCACCAGATCTGCTATCGTATCTGTAGTGCAAACAAAGATAATATGTAACTCATCCCACTTTGTCTCAAAACTGCTTGAAAATTCACAAGATAACGCCTTTCTGAAATAACTTACCGATTTGGAAAGTCTGAAATGGTAATTTCACAGATACATTCTGGCGTGTGCCGGAGGGTAGTTTGAGTACCACAGCTGTTCCGGCCTTTTCCTGTTGCAGTCGCGATACGAGAAATATCTTTGAACTACTCGTCTATTAAGAGCTCTGGATGGAAAGTAAGAAACCCGGAGAACATCTGGCGTGCATTTCCTCGCCATGTCACAGTTTTAGGTGGAACCTTTAACCTGCCACCTCTGCAGTGGGCGACATAGGTGGCTGAGACTGTTGGCAGGGCCAGGGAATCGTGAGAAACTGATCCAAGTGCTTTACTCAAAAACTACCTCGGCCCATTAATCTCAGAAACGGGTCGTGAAGACAGCATCTTAGGCTTGCAAGTGACAGATAGACCCGAACTTTTCGAATCTGTTAGGGTAGAACGGGGAATCAGCTATGACAAGAGCGTTACGTGTCACTGAATACGACCGTAAAGAGAAATAGAAAATAAGTTGGGAATATTATTGTGCTTAGCAAGAGCGACGAGAAACAGGCTTCAGCTTTCCTTTCCTCTGCAGCACCAACAGCGCGGGTATCAGTGGAAGCAGTTGAAGAGCATTGTGAAATACGCTTCAGACAGGTGTGTACTGACCAAATGCGTCTCAGTCCTGGTTTGACAGACATGAGTTTACGGCGCTGGTTTTCATTTCAGTGCGCGTCTGCGCACGCCAGATCACGAGATAACAAAGGAATTTCCGAGATCCGAATTTCATCGATAAAAATGACGCCAAAGGAACAGTTGTTTCTGGAAAGAGCAACGTATCTGTAACATGTTGCATTACTCTCTACGTAACGAAAGCCTGTGTAAACATTCGGTCTTGTCTGTAACGCAGAAACGCTTACAACACTGTTATTCAAGTGCAAACAGCAACAGGTGGCGTGACTGCCCGCGCAAACGGCCGGCGCAGTCGCCGAGGGGAAACTCGCAGGTGGGGGCGCGACGTAGAATGCGGGCAGCGAATCCGGCAGAGGGCCGCGCATGCGCAGAAGCAGCGGCGGGGCGGGAGCAGGCGGTAGGGGTGGTCCGACCACGGCGGCGGAGAAAAGACCGGCCACACGACAGGGGGGCCGAAACTAAGTCAGGACGATCACTTCCCGCATAAAATGTGTAATACTGTTTAGCTATTACAGCTCCAGTTCTGATCAACAGTTTAAAAGTCGGTGATGACCGCAGACACCGGTGTCCGGCTGCCATTTAATGTTCCAGTATTACAAAGATATTTTCACCCGCTCTCGCAGCAATTTCGCAGTTATGTCAGAGCACGCTACATCTGTCTAATGGCAGTCCACTATGTACTAACACTAAACATTACTTCGATAACAACCTCTGTTACAATTAGTGCGCTAGATGATTTAATACAAGATGTCGCGTTTGATGTATTATTTTTGCAGCAAGTCTCAACGGCAGCTGTAGGAACATCAGCTGGCTTTCAAGCTGTCATTACTATCGATGCATAAATGAACAGCGCAACGGCAGTTCTTTTGAGGGATGGGTTTACACCTGAAAACGTCCAACTTTATCCCAGCAGACGTGCAATTGCATGTTTTGTCGCTGAGACATTCCGCCTAAATATTTACGCGCCATCCGGGACTGACATTAGACATGCACGATCGGACTATTTTTTAATCAGGATGTCCCACATCTTTTGGTAAATATGTGTATGTGAAGCACACGCCACACGATGCGAATTAGAGGCTAGTCAGTACATCGAACAATTCGCCTGCGAGAGAGCAGGCCGATTTCAGTGTAATTTGTATATGTCGTTTGTCTGCAAAACAAATGACTCTGATTAAAATGTTGGCCCTGAAGATTGTTAATCTTTGTGTTTAGACTTCACTTACCTGTTTGAAACATCTAAAATGATATATTTTCACAGATAGATTGCGACAATCATTCTACCTTACAGTGATGGTAATTATATTTGTTGGCCTAGCTGTGTGAACGGAACGCTCCTCTGTTGTGGAACCAGTTACTATTAAGATAGTGACGGAACTGTCAAAAACGTACGGTAGAGGTCCAGCGCGACAGCCGTCTGGAGGCAGAAAGGGTGCCAGCATCACAGAACCAGCAGACAGATTCGATACGCCCGCGCATGCGCAGAAGTACGCCTTCTGCTTCTCGCTCGGGTGACCACCGGCCAAGTGCAGAGTTTCGTAATGGACATTTCGCGCCTTTTTCAGTGAGTAACTCTTCACGAACACAGTAACTAAATGATGTAGAAAAAGAGCCGGTAGAACGAATTGTGACAGGCGTTGCGAATGTGGTCACCTCTCTAAACGTCTGCACTCCCTCCGCATCAAACAAGAGAGCTCCAAGGGAAAGATTTTTCAGCGATCGAGTCCCGTATTTTCTGAGACAGGCAAAAGGCGACTTCGTCAGCGCAGGACATTTTAATTGTATTTTAAGGGAGACAGACTCAGAAGGCATGACACCCTTCTGTGGCGCCCTGCAGAATCTGACTGCAGGTCTGGACACGGAAGCCGTAGCTGAGCGGCGCGCCGCCACACGCACTCACTGCACGCACGCCTCGCCAGTGTCGGCTTCGAGGCCTGACAGACTCCACATCACAGCGGGCTGTGACTAACTGTGCAGGATTACGACGCAGCCCCTGTCAGCTTCTCCGACCGTGACTCTGTAATTGTGAAAGCAAAAGGTCTACCTCGTCCCAAAATAATTCGCAGAGGATAACGGAAATTAAATTGTAACCTCCTCCACATAACATCGGTGAATATACATTTCACTGCTCGCTACAAATCGTGGGTTAACCGCAGACGTTTCTTCCGTAACGCGAGTGAGTGGCGGCTGAACCTTGCAAAACCCGGTGTTCGGAAATTATTTACAAATGTCGCCTACAGGATTGAAGTAAAGCGTGAATTTCATTTTGAATTATTTGAAAGTTGTAAGAATAATTAGTAATTGCAATTACATCACTCAAAAAAATAATTCGTTCACGTGACATATCAGACTGTAAATAAGACAAAACATGTTGGCAAGTCCTAGATACGACTTACTTATTTACAGAATTTTCGTTCGGGGGGTAGTAAGCAGTTATATTATGTATAAACTGCTGCACAGGCAACCACGTCCTCCAGATAAACTCATCTGGAGAAACACTGGCCACGATAGCAGGAAAGGAACAAGTAGGGGCGAAGCCTTCGACTGCAGGCGACAGACTAACTTGGCGATATTTTGGAAGAAAATTTCCTCCAACTGACAGCAAAGCGAGGCCGTGGAGATGGTGTAAAGTGTCTGGTAGCAAAGCTAAAAAAGAAAATGGAGTGTGGGAAAGGAAAGAAACAACACACTGTTGTCCAGTGTGTGATGTTGCGCTGTGCATGCCAGAATGCTTTGAACCATTTCACACGAAAGCCAATTACGTATACAGATTATTTATAAAAAATTGTAATTTAATTTAGTTGTGTATTAAGATATATTTTAGTAAATGCCTTTCACTTTGTTTGTTTCCAGACTTCAAAGTGTTGGTTTGTTGTTCCGGTGAGAGGCAACAAGGCGAGACTCACTCGATTACGGGGCCAGCGTGTGTGGGCGGTGGTGTTATGACGTCACCACAGTGTGTCAGCAAGAGGCGCCTGCCGTGGTCTTCAGTTAACGATAGACTATCGCAAAGAAACAGCAGACACTCACCAACGTCTTGATAATACGACATTAAATGACAACCTTTTTCTTTTCCGTTATTATCACGAAATTTTAACACTTTTAATGTAGTAAACATTGTGGTATCGATAGCTACGCTGCCACGGCGTAGGTGCAAGTTCCCAAGGTGGCGCCACGCCGGACACGGACGACAGCGGCCTCTAGCCGGCGCTGTGCTGCTCTGCTCTGCGAGCTCCGCTGCGCTGCGCGTTCAGCCCATTTGATGAGGGGCAGACGGCCGACAGTGCAGATGAGTAATCAAAGACAAGGTTGGCAGCTTTGAAGCACCAACAGACGGTCCAAACAACACACTGAATGGGACAGATTTTCCAGCACACCGTTAATACACTTCCTACTGATTCAACTTTGCTCTCGCCACATTTAGTTTTGAAGAATAAAAATCCGCCGGTCAAAATAAAAGATCTTGTTTCTTTCCCCAAGTCACAGCGTCTACGTCATCGTGAACTGATTGACATTGCAATGGCTAATACAAAAGAGGCAGCTGAGAAGAGGAAATGCTACAAAAGAAGGTAAATCACACTGGAATATCTCAAGTTCGACAAACAGTTTTAGCTCGAGCACATCGATTATCTGGTAAAGCAAGGAACAGCTGTCAGAAATTTGTATTACTTTATAACGGACAATTTCGGACTCGACGAATCCCACTTCCGAACGCAGGACATCTTGAAACACTCACAACGAAAGCTTCGAGAGGTCTTCATCACATCACCAATATAAAACCGTTCACTATGTAATTGTTTGATTTTGTACTCCTCATGAAGACAAAACCATACCGATATACTACACTTCTTTTCGTTATAACGCCAACCGTTTGTACGTAGTAGTTAAACTTTTTCTACAAATTTTCTTTCATTGACAAGTATGAGTACATGACAATAACATTTTTATCTCATACAGCACAAACCATTTCGGATGTTTATTTTCTCTGCGTCATGATTGTTACAGAGTATATACCATTCCGTGTGCTAACATAACTGACCCCGATCTTTACAATACATCATTATAAAAGCAAAAGTTACGTAAAAGAAGACAGTAACGACTCCTTCGCCAAAGACAAACGCATCACAAAAGATAAAAGCAACATGTGAAACAGTAACATAGAATTCCGCCCGAGCTAATACATTTTCTCTTACAGGTTAAGGTACAGAAGTATGCAATAACGGATTCCAGATAGTACTGGTAAAACAGGTAGACAATGTATATTTGCACAGGTTCGACACGTACTGTGAACTATCGGAGAAGATATTTAGTTTCTTCGTCTTCCACTGGGATACTCTAATCCTGACCTATAACCAGGGTTTCTTCATTGACTAAGAATTTTACTGTGTCGTACGTGAAGACTTAAGGATTAATTATAGATGGAGCATTTGTAGCAATGACTTATGGATTTTTACAGCAAAGATATGGTGAGATAATAGGAAGTGAGGGTAGCGAACTTTTCATGATTATTATGCAGACGTTTATGATTTATAATATGAAGTGTGACACACTGATGTATGGGAGTGTTAGGTATTACGAGATGATTTAACCTTTGGAGCATGTTTTGTTGATTTTGTTTTGGTGTGTTTCTCTGATGAATAGAATTTCTAATGAAACTCCCCAGCAGATAAAAACTGACCGAGACTTGAACTCGGGACCGTCGCCTTTGGCAGGAGAGCTTCTGTGAAGTTTGGAAAGTAGGAGACGAGGTACTGGCAGAAGTAAAGCTGTGAGGACGGGGCGTGAGTCGTGTTTGGGCAGCTCAGATGGTAGAGCACTTGCACGCGAAAGGCAAAGGTCCCGAGTTGGAGTCTCAGTCCGGCACACAGTTTTACTCTGCGCGCGCAACCTGTTATCTTCCTCAAACGATTTTACAGAAACAATTGACTGAAAATATTTCATTTTTGCCTTACTTGTATCGTTATGTATCAGCTTCGTGTCGAAGTGCCCATCATCTCGCTAATGACCACTCTTATTGTGATGTACACGGCCAGCCGGTGTGGCCGTACGGTTCTAGGCGCTTCAGTTTGGAACCGCGTGACCGCTACGGTCGCAGGTTCGAATCCTGCCTCGGGCATGGATGTGTATGATGTCCTTAGGTTAGTTAGGTTTAAGTAGTTCTAAGTTCTAGGGGACTGATGACCACAGATGTTAAGTCCCATAGTGCTCAGAGCCATTTGAACCATTTGTGATGTACACGTTTTAGTAAGACACTACGCAAAACTCAAAAAGTTTGCAACGAAAATTAGGGGTCGCTGTGATTTTGCGTTTGGTACGTATTACACCATATGTTGCTGCGTATGAAATTTAGCTAACATGCTGAATTTTTGTTTAGACTTGGGAAGAGGACTCTATCTGCCTCTGATCTCGAGAAAATGAATCCCATGTAGCGCGCTCACTTCAGATCTCACGCCCGCGAGAATGAAATACTCGCAACATCTCTCGTATCTCCTAAACAGCTCGAGACATCGAAACGAAAGTTTGGCGAATAACAGCACACAACGAGGAGAGTGTTTTGCTAATTATTAAACACACGGAACTTTCTTATCTATGGCGATATATCACTACTTATACTTCCTTTTTTATTTATTTCACTCCAGTGACTGTAATTTTTTAAGAGTTATTGACAGCTAGCGAAACAAGAGCTTCCTAGTATGAAAATAAACATGAAATTTCTTCTTGTATGTTACTGCAAACCGACACTGAGGTTTTTCGTAAGCTATTGTTGCTCTGTGATTGCCAATTACTTGTTTAATGAGGCACTCCGTTTCGGAATTCTGTCTCAATAGCTGCTGTGAGATGAGTTTGGCAAATTACACTGTGACAAAGGAAGTACAATTAAACCAGTCACCAAGAGAAATGTGGCCGTTAATCACAAACGGTGATGCTTCTTCGAATGAGAAAAGGTTAACAACTCACACAAAAATAGATAGCCAATTCTGTTGGAATTTTTGTGGAATCCGCGTAACCCATCGTATTTTTAACACTGAGCGACTGGAATGGAAACTTACCAAAGGATTTTATTCCTTCTCTTCATCGGAGTAGTATTAAGATAATGACGAGCGTTCCTTCAGGCGGAATGATAGGCACATGCCAGATACTGGTTACTTAACGTACGGCTTACCAAACTGAACTTGAAACACCCTCAGAGAATAAGAACAAACAATGGAGATGAAAAGAGACGACACAGGACAAGAAAGACACAGACAGAGACCAGAAAAAAGGAATTACACTACTGGCCATTAAAACTGCTACACCACTAAGATGACGTGCTACAGACGCGAAATTTAACCGACAGGAAGAAGATGCTGTGATATGCAGATGATTAGCTTCTCAGAGCATTCACACAAGGTTGGCGCCGGTGGCGACACCTACAACGTGCTGACATCAGAAAAGTTTCCAACCGAATTCTCATACACAAACAGCAGTTGACCGGCGTTGTCTGGTGAAACGTTGTTGTGCCTCATGTAAGGAGGACTTTGATAAAGGTCGGATTGTAGCCTATCGAGATTGCACTTTATCGTATCGCGACATTGCTGCTCGCGTTGGTAAAGATCCAATGACTGTTGGCACAATGTGGAATCGGTGGGTTCAGGAGGGTAATACGGAACGCCGTGCAGGATCCCAACGGCCTCGTATCACTAGCAGTCGAGATGACAGGCATTTTATCCGCATGGCTGTAACGGATCGTGCAGCCAAGCCTCGATCCCTGAGTCAACAGATGGGGACGTTTGAAAGACAACAACCATCTGCACGAACAGTTCGACGACGTTTGCAGCAGCCCGGACTACCAGCTCGGAGACCGTGGCTGCGGTTATCCTTGACGCTGCATCACAGTGCTGGTGTACTCGACGACAAACTTAGGTGCACGAATGGCAAAACGTCATTTTTTCGGATGAATCCAGGTTCTGTTTACAGCATGGTCACATCGTGTTTGGCGACATCGCGGTGAACGCACATTTGAAGCGTGTATTCGTCATCGCCATACTGGCGTATCACCTGGCGTAATGGTATGGGGTGCCATCGGTTACACGTCTCAGTCACTTCTTTTTCGCATTGACGGCACTTTGAACAGTGGACGTTACATTTCAGACGTGTTACGAGCCGTGGCTCTACCCCTCATTCGATCCCTGCGAAACCCTACATTTCAGCAGGATGATGCACGACCGCATGTTGCAGGTCCTGTACAGGCCTTTCTGGATACAGAAAATGTTCGACTGCTGCCCTGGCCAGCACATTCTCCAGATCTCTCACCAACTGAAAACATCTGGTCAATGGTGGCCGAGCAACTGGCTCGTCACAATATTCCAGTCACTACTCCCGATGAACTGTGGTATCGTGTTGAAGCTGCATGGGCAGCTGTACCTGTACACGCCATCCAAGCTCTGTTTGACTCAATTCCCAGGCATACCAGGGCCGCTATTACGGCCGGAGGTGGTTGTTCTGGGTACTGATTTCACAGGATCTATGCAACCAAATTACGTGAAAATGTAATCACATGTCAGTTGTACTATAATATATTTGTCCAATGAATAGCCGTTTATCATCTGCATTTCTTCTTGGTGCAGCAATTCTAATAGCCAGTAGTGTAAAATCACACCGAGTGTAACATTGGACGGAAAGAAAAAGCCAACCACCAAGTAACGCACTAAAAAAACCAGTCTAAAACCGTAGGCCAAAGGCCAGACTCCACACAAAAAAGGGACAAACGCTTAGATCGAGCGATAAAAAAACCCTGCACGAATAAAACTCAAAACTAAATCTGCCATTGCAACATCGTCCGATAAAAGTGCAGGAAGCGCACCCGGCAGGGCAAACGTCAGCCCGAGCGGAGTTAAAAGCGGGCAGTCCGGCAAGATGTGGACCACCGCCGAAGCAGACCCGCAGAGACATAAAGGCGGATCCTCGCGGTTCAGCAAACAGCTGTGTGTCATCCTGGTGTGGCCCATGCACAGCCGGCAGAGGACGACAGAGTCCTCACTAGAAACCCGCGAGGAGAAGCGCCACGCACCGGTAGCCTCCTCGGTGGCCCGAAGTTTGTCGGGTGAAGGAAGGGCGCGCCATTCTTCACCCCAGGTGTGAAGTACCTTCTGCCGCAAAACTGACCCGAGGTCACTCTCCGAAAGGCCGACCTCCGAGGCCGGTGCACCGACAGCCCGTTTGTCCAGCGCGTCGGCACGTCCGTTTCCCGGGATGCCGACAGGACCCGGGATCCACGCAGAGACCACACAGTGGCAGCAATGCACAAGAGAATGGAGGGTCTCCTGGATAGCCGTCACCAGTTGATAATGGCGTCGTTCTCGCCTTAAAGGCACTCTCGACTAACATCAACTCGTCACGTCCAGTCTCAAAGGTAACTAAGGCTCACGACCGTTACAGCGCGTATTTTCAGCAAACCTGATTTGCTGTCTCGTAGTGGCGCAGCTGTCGCCACTCCTATGCGACTGGCAAGAAATTGGAACATACATCATTTTCCAGATGTATGAGACAGGCGAAATACCCTCAGCCTTCAAGAAGAATATAATAATTCCAGTCCCAAAGAAAGCAGGTGTTGACAGATGTGAAAATTACCGAACTATCAGTTTAATAAGCCACGGCTGCAGAATACTAACACGAATTCTTTACAGACGAATGGAAAAACTGCTAGAAGCCGATCTCGGAGAAGATCAGTTTGGATTCCGTAGAAATGTTGGAACACGTGAGGCATTACTGACCCTACGACTTATATTAGGGAATAGATTAAGGAAAGGCAAGCCTACGTTTCTAGCATTTGTAGACTTAGAGAAAGCTTTTGACAATGTCGACTGGAATACTCTCTTTCATATTCTGAAAGTGGCAGGGGTAAAATACAGGGAGCGAAAGGCTATTTACAATTTGTACAGAAAGCAGATGGCAGTTATAAGAGTTGAGGGAAATGAAAGGGAAGCAGTAGTCGGGAAGGGAGTGAGACAGGGTTGAAGCCTGTCCCCGATGTTATTTAATCTGTGTATTGAGCAAGCAGTAAAGGAAACAAAAGAAAAATTTGGAGTAGGAATTAAAATCCATGGACAAGAAATAAAAACTTTGAGGTTCGCCAATGACATTGTAATTCTGTCAGAGACAGCAAAGGACCTGGAAGAGCAGTTGAACAGAATGGACAGTGTCTTGAAAAGAGGATACAAGATGAACATCAACAAAAGCAAAGCGAGGATAATGGAATGTAGTCGAATGAAATCGGGGGATGCTGAGGGTATTAGGCTAGGAAATGAGACGCTTAAAGTAGTAAAGGAGTTTTTCTATTTAGGGAACAAAATAACTGAGGATTGTCGAAGTAGACAGGAAATAAAATGTAGACTGGCAATGGCAAGGAAAGCGTTTCTGAAGAAGAGAAATTTGTTAACATCTAGTATAGATTTAAGTGCCAGGAAGTCGTTTCTGGAAGTATTTGTATAGAGTGTAGCCAGGTATGGAAGTGAAACGTGGACGATAAATAGTTTGGACAAGAAGAAAATAGAAGCTTTCGAGATGTGGTGCTACAGAAGAATGCTGAAGATTAGGTGGGTATATCACATAACTAATGACGAGGTATTGAATAGAATTGTGGAGAAGAGGAGTTTGTGGCACAACTTGACAAGAAGAAGGGACCGGTTGGTAGGACATATTCTGAGGCATCAATGGATCACCAATTTAGTATTAGAGGGCAGCGTGGAGGGTAAAAATCGTAGAGGGAGAGCAAGAGATGAATACACTAAACAGATTCAGAAGGATGTAGGTTGCAGCAGGTACTGGGAGATGAAGAAGCTTGCACATGATAGAGTAGCATGGAGAGCTGCATCAAACCAGTCTCTGGACTGAAGACCACAACAACAACAACAACAACCATTTTTCAGATGTAGTGCGATATTTTTCCGTCAGTGTATTTAGTGAGTTGAAGTTTTTGATATTGTAACCCTGTAATTTCGATCACGTATTCATTGATTACGCAGATATTAAGTAAAGTGCAATTGCTGCACAGAAAAGAAAAAGATGGTCTATGACCTTATCTGATGTAGGTCTGATCAACACAGAAACTCTGTTGCAATATTATTACTGAATTATCATCATTATCAGTTATCTGCTATATTAGCAGATCCTTTGCCTCTCCATTTTCTGCGATCCATTGCTTCCTTCTTAAGGCTGCTGTATGTTGTACCGTCCATCATGTCATCCAGTATCTGGAATCTCTTCCTTCCTCGCTTCCTTTTCCCTTCTACATAACCTTCTAAAACTGTTTTTATCAGTCCGTCATTCTTTCTTAGTATATGCCCAATCCAGTTTCTTTTTCTTCTCTTTATTACATCTAGTAATTGTCTTTTCTCTCCCACTCTTCTCAGTACCTCTTCATTTTTTACTCTGTCCATCCAACTTATTCTTTCCATCTTCCGCCATGTCCAGATCTCAAAAGCCTCCAGCCTTTCTCTGTCTTTTTTCCTCATAGTCCATGTTTCAGCGCCATATAGAAGAACACTCCATACAAGACATTTTATGAGTCTCTTTCTGAGTTCTCTGTCCAGACCGCTGCAGAAGATTCTCCTTTTCTGATAAAACGCCTCTTTTGCCATTGCAATCCTTGTTTTAATTTCTGTGGTGCACTTCCAGTCGGTGTCTATCCTGCTTCCAAGATACTTAAAATTTTGCACCTGTTCTAGTGTTTCTCCAGTCAGCACAATTTTTGTTTCCTTATTTCCTCCTATTGCCAATACTTTTGTTTTATTTGTGTTAATTTTCATTCCATATTTTTTTCCGTTAGTTGCAATGGTGTCCACCAAATCCTGTAATTCTTTTTCCCCTGTGGCTAGAAGGACCATGTTATCAGCAAATCTCAAGCACCCTACTCTTCTTCCTCCAATTTCTACTCCTTTGTCATCTAATGAGCATTGGTCAATCATATTTTCCAAGTACAGGTTGAAAAGAGTAGGTGATAAACAGCATCCTTGTCTTACTCCTTTCCCTAGTCTGATCCAGTTTGTACTTTCTCCTCTCACTTAAACTGAAACTTTTTGATTAAGGTACAATGAGTTTATAAGTCTTCTGGTTTTCCAGTCCACTCTCTTTTCCCTCATAATAGTCGCCAGCTTGTCCCAAACCACATTGTCAAATGCCTTTTCTAAATCGATGAAGCACATATATAGGTCTCTTCCTTTTTCAATAAACCTTTCTCCCAAGATTCGTAGGAGCCCTATTGCATCTCTGGTGCCCGTATTCCGTCTAAAGCCAAACTGCTCCTCGCCGAGATTCTCCTCCATTACTTTTTCAAGTCTTTTATTAATTATTCTTAACATCACTTTGGCTGCATGTGAAATGAGGCCGATTGTCCTGTGCTCGCTGCATTTCTTGGTTCCTTGTTTTTTCGGTAATGGAATCATTACTGTTGTCAAAAAGTCCTCAGGCCATTCACCACTGTCATATATTTTATTACATAACCTCAATATTTCTCTTATTCCATTGTGGTTCAAGCATTTTAGTATTTCTCCCGGTATTGTATCTGTACCTACTGCTTTGCCATTTTTCATTGCAGCAATGGCAGACTTTACTTCTTCCATTATGATGGTCGGTCCTTTCTCTTCATCACTTACACTGTTGTGTGATTCAAGTTCCAGAGTTTCTGGTTTGCTATTTGTGTCATATAGCTCTTTTATATATTCTTCCCATCTCTGGAGGACATCGTCACGATCTTTGTACACTACCTCTTCGTCTTTACTCAAAATTTCCGTAGTAGCACTTCCTGCTCTGTTTTGTTCCCATGTCATAGTCTTTACCCTGTTGTATAGTAAGTCGTATCTTCCCTTCCTGTCCAGTTCTTCAATTTCATCACATTCCTCTTTTAGCCATTTTTTCCTAGCCCGCTCTGTTTCTCTTCGCAGTTCGTTATTTAACCTTCGGTATATCTTTCTTGCATCTTCAGTGTTCTTGTTTTTCAATTTTCTTCTCTCCTCCATCTTGGAAATCATTTCTTGTGTGACCCATGGTTTTTTTTTACCTTTTCCCTTTTACATATCCTATATTTTGCTGTCCTGCTTTAATGATTCCTTCTTTCAGCATATTCCAGTACTCGTTGGCATTATCAGGAGCTTCTTTGTCTCGTAATGTGTTCAGAAAGTCCCGAGACAGCATTTCTGTAATTTGTTCTTTGTTGGACCTTATCTTCTCTAGATCCCACTTCTTCACCATTGTCGCCTTTTTCAGTTTTTCATTCTTATTTCTATTTCTGCCATAAGTAAGTTGTGGTCACTATTAATATCTGCACCTGGTAATGTGTGCACCTTCTTGATTCCATTCCTGTATCTTTCTTCTACCAGTATAAAATCGATTTGGTTTCTATATTTATCCCCTGGTGATTTCCAAGTGTAGAGCCTCATCTTATGGTTCTTGAACCATGTGTTTGCCGCTATCAGCTGCCTTTTCCTGCAGAAGTCAATTAACCATTCACCTCTGTCATTTCTCTTTCCAAGACCATGACTGCCTACTATGTTTCCCTCTTTCCCTTCTCCCACAATGGCGTTCCAGTCTCCCATTACTATTTTGCAGCATTTTTTATTTTCGTCCATTATTCTATTACATTGTACGTTTCCTTTACAATTTGGTCATCATGTTCTGAAGTTGGCATATACACCTGGACAATCAGTAAATCTTTTTGTGCTCCTTTCAGCCTTACACCAATAACCCGATCATTTGCATAGTCTACATATTACACACATTTAGCCAATTCCTTTGTCATAATCATTCCTACTCCATTAATTCCTTTTACTTCTCCTCCTGAGTAGTAGAATACATATTCATCTGACTGCAACTCTCCATGTCCATTCCATCTTACCTCAGCAACTCCTACGAGGTCCATATGATTCTTTTCCATCTCTCTTTTAAGGTTTTCTAGTTTTCCTGCTTGTAGCAGAGTTCTGACATTCCAGGTACCAATTCTCGTTTTGATTTTTTGCCTCCTTTCAAGTTGTCCCCCCCGGAGATCCGAATGGGGGACTATTTTACCTCTGGACACTGATTTAACATGAGAGGAAGCCATTTTTGTGCATAAAATGGAGACTGCATTATGCAGGGAAGATAATGCCTTCTGCAGTTCTGGAGGCCGCCCCTAACATGGGATACAGACGCCTTTTGCAGCCGCCCGCTCCGGGTCAGACGATGCATGAGAAGTATAGGTTGGAAAATGAAAGACCCCTAGCCCTCGAAACCTAATAGCGTCAGAGTCGGAAAAGAACAAGAGCTGGCCGAGGGTGGCCAGATAGGAAAGATAAAAGTGAGGAGCCTGGCATAAGTAAGTGGAAGCAATGCCAGGACTCAGCTCGGGGCCCCGTGGTCGCCAGCCACGTATCACTAGGTGTGACTCCCTGAATAACATTAGTGGATTAAATTGATAAATACGTCTCACTTTCGTCTGAAATGCTGTCGTTTAAGGTTCATCAGTCCCAGTCATAAATTTTCCCTTTCTCAGTAGAACGATGATCATAGTTAGTGATGCGGGACATTACTCGTATTAAATGATCCTGACTGACTGCCCAAAATCTGCGTGAATTCTGGCACTCAGACTTCTGGGTTGCCTTAGTCGAGGAGAAAACAAGTATATGATGTTTGTGCACGAATTCAGCAATTTTGTGACTTGGAATGCACGCACATACGCTATGTCATCAAAAATATGCGGACATACCTAAAACATACGTTTTTCATATTAGGTGCATTGTGCTGCCACCTACTTCCAGGTACTCCATATCAGCGACCTCAGTAGTCATTAGACATCGTGAGAGACCAGAAAGGGGTGCTCTGCGGAACTCACTGACTTCGAACGTGGTCAGGTGATTGGGTGTCATTTGTGTCCTAAGTCTGTATGCGAGATCACCACACTCCTAAACATCCCTAGGTCCACTGTTTCCGATGTGATAGTGAAGTGGAAATGCGAAGGGACATGTACAGCATAAAAGCGTACAGGCCGACCTCGTCTGCTGACTGACAGACGCTGCCGACAGTCCAACAGTGTCGTAATGTGTAATAGGCAGACATCTATTCAGACCATCACACAGGAATTCCAAACTCCACCAGGATCCACTGCAAGCGCTATGACAGTTAGGCGGGAAAAACTTGGATTTCATGGTCGACCAGCTGCTTGTAAGCCACACATCAGGCCGGTAAATACTAAACAAAGCCTCGCTTGGTCTAAGGAGTGTAAACATTGATGGATCAAACAGCGGAAAAACTTTGTGTGGAGTGACGAATCACGGTACACAACGTGGCGATCTGATGGCAGGGTGTGGGTATGGAGAATGCCCGGTGAATGACATCTGCCAGCGTGTTTAGTGCCAACAGTAAAATTCGGAGGCAGTGGTGTTGTGGTGTGTCATGTTTTTCACGGAGGGGGTTTGCACCCTTTGTTGTTACGCGTGGCACTATCACAGTACAGTCCTACATTGATGTTTTAAGCACCTTCTTGCTTCCCACTGTTGAAGAGAAATTTGGGGGTGGTGACTGTATCTTTCAACACGATCGAACTTCTGTTCATAATGCACGCCATGTGGCGGAGTGGTTACACGACAGTAACATCCCTGTAATGGACTGGCCTGCATAGAGTCCTGACCTGAATCCTACAGAACACCTTTGGGATGTTTTGGAACGCCGACTTCGTGTCAGGTCTTTCCAAATGACACCGATACCTCTCCTCAGTACAACACTCCGTGAAGAATGGGCTGCCATTCCCCAAGAAACCTTCCAGCACCTGACTGAATGTGTGCCTGCGAGAGTGGAAGCTGTCATCAGGGCTAAGGGTGGGCCAACACCATACTGAATTCCAGCATTACTGATGGAGGGTGCCACGTACTTGTAAGTCATTTTCAGCCAGGTGCCCGGATACTTTTGATCACATAGTGTACATGGTGTAGAGACGTTTCGCCCCATGGGTACTTGTAGCACAAAGACAAAATAGGGCGGGTATTCCGTGATGACCTACACGAGACAGACGATCGATTATCAAACGAAGTTCACTCACCGAATGCGTCGCACACCCGCCTCCTCAAAAGTGGTTGGACGCCATCGAGCATCGGGTCCTCACTCTCTGGAACAGCTGCCACAACCCTGTTTCAAACAATTATCCCTCGCACAGCAAACCGGATTTTACAATTTTAGATGTTTACACAATGGCGTAAGTTCTTTGACTGTACTTCCAAGAGGACGTATTCCTACCTGAAAGATCGCTGCTTCTTTCGCCGCCTAATTCTTTACTGTGATCTCGATTTTTTTTCCTGGTTTCCATAGGCTCCTGCTGCGTTTGCTGTAAATACGGGAGCTCCTAAGGTTTCTGATAACCTGTAGTTTAGAATTATCAAGAAGAAACTCTTCTACGTTCATCAGGTCACGTAAAGAAGATTTCGCTGCGACTGTGATCAGCAATTACTGTAGAGGGACGCTTTGCGTTGTGCAGTTAACAATGAGCGTATAGGCGCGCTCTGCACTTCTTGCCGAGATACGAACTCTGCTGTATCTGTATTGAAAGATTCCATCTGACCAACACAGATCGGGTGAATTTGAATATCCGTTCAGAATGGTTATACGCTTCAGCGGACAACTGCTGAGAAGAAACGGTCACTAAATCAGGATGATTAGAGTAGACAGTCTGGATGGAGATAAAGCGGAATTCTTTTCCCCAATAGTTCTCATGATGTAATTTACAACTCTACAGAAAAACCTCAATTGCAGCCACACATTAACAAATACCTTGTCAGAAATGATCACGAAACGTAAGACATCTACCATTTATTATATTATGACAAGAGACTACGTAAGTGATAGAAACTCGCGTTATATTTGTGACCGGAAACTTGTAACAGAGGAATACGAATTTTTTCATTTAAATGCCGTTGAAGTTGCATGTAATGTTACTCCGTGAAGAGGGAGCTGTGACTGTTTGTGCGGTGTGGAGGGCGGGGGGGCGTTGGGGGGGGGGGGGGCGCAAAATTCCCGTCTTGAGAGATACACACACACGTCTGTGCGCGCACATGAGAGCGTGTAGGTGTGCGCATGCGCGAGTTCGCACGCTCAAATGCACTGTCAAAAATGAACTCATGAAACTTTTACGCAACCTGCTAACAAATAATTTACATTATTGCACATAGTGCCAAGACTCACTAAACGCATTCTAGAGAAAACGCCTCACGGAACTATAGCACCAGCTGAGTGGCACTAAACGTACAAGGCAGTCATTGCCATCAACAGAATGTTTGTAAGTTTTGAAAAAAAAAGGTTCAAATGGCTCTGAGCACTATGCGACTTAACTTCTGAGGTCATCAGTCGCCTAGAACTTAGAACTAATTAAACCCAACTAACCTAACGACATCACACACATCCATGCCCGAGACAGGATTCGAACCTGTGACCGTAGTGGTCGCTCGGCTCCAGACTGTAGCGCCTAGAACCTCACGGCCACTCCGGCCGGCTGTAAGTTTTGAACATTAACTCGACAGGCAGTAGATCATGAACGTAAAACTGACCAGGAACTTACTACGGAGCAGCGACACTAAAGACACACGCAGCTATTTTTTTACTATTCCAAGCCACTGACAACCAAAAGAAACACCATTTCAGTTATCGTAGCCATTTTGCTTATGGGTGATCACGAAGGAAATGACTGTCCCAGAAGCTGCAGAACACGAGAAACTGCGTGCAGTTAGACCACGTATGTTTTTCATATATGTTGACATGTCTAATAAAGGCGCAAAAACCTTAACATCCTAGAAGAACACCAACATGACACATTTTCGCAACTACCTATCAGCACGATCGCTATTGATTACGCGTCAGCCACATCTTGCGCTACAAAAGTTGAGTATCTCTTACCTTTTCGCAGAGAGAATTTTCTGGTGGACGCTGGAAACCGAAAATAAAAGCTTCTGTTACAGAACTCTGTTATAGAATTCTGCAAGCTTCGAATTCGCGTCGTATGTAGCTCTCGAGGGCAGCGCAACAAGACAAGTGTCGCAAACCGACAGCTGCTCGTATAAATACGCCATTCAGAGAGCAATTATTCGTCGCGGGAAAACGCTCAGAGAGTAAATAATACGCGGCGGGAAAAACAATCTCGCAGCGAATATTACTGAAAGATGCGCATCAGTCGTACAGAGTTTTGACATGAGCTAAAAATAAAATATATTAACTGAAGTAATGTATAGTTTTGTAAATAGCACCGCCGATTGCACTAGCCCTCTGTCAACCTGTATGTTTACAGAAATAATCCTCCAAATTTTTCCAGCCATTGATATGACGCTATTTATACACATCAAAAAAAGTTTTGCATCACCTCGGTTCCGAGAGTTCTGGAACCTGTACAGAAAACTGGAATAGAGGTCAACATAAACACCGTTTCCGTCCTTTTTATTGCTCATGAAAACCACACATTGAATGTTGTACCACCATACAGTGAGACCTTCAGAGGTGGTGGTCCAGATTGCTGTACACACCGGTACCCAGTAGCACGTCCTCTTGCACTGATGCATGCCTGTATTCGTTGTGGCAAACTATCCACATGTTCATCAAGCCACTGCCGGTCCAGATTGTCCCACTCCTCAACGGTGATTCGGCGGTGATCCCCCAGAGTGGTTGGTGGATGACGTCGTCCTTAAACAGCCCTTTCCAATGTATCCCAGGCATGTTCGATAGAGTTCATATGTGGAGAACATGCTGGTCACTCTAGTCAAATGATGTAGTTATCCTGAAGGGAGTTATTCACAAGATGTGCACGACGGGGGCGCGAATTGTAGCACGTGAAGACGAATGCCTCGGCAATATGCTGCCGATACGGTTCCACTACGGTCGGAGGATGGCATTCACGTATCGTACAGCCGTTACGGCGCCTTCCATGACCACCAGTGGCGTACGTCGGCCCCATATAATGCCATCCCAAAACATCAGGGAACCTCCACCTTGCTGCACTCGCTGAACAGTGTGTCTAATTCGTTCAGCCTGACCGTGTTGCCCCCAAACACGTCTGCGACAATTGTGTGCTTGAAGGCATATGCGACGCTCATCAGTGCAGAGAACGTGATACCAAACCTGAGCGGTCCATTCGGCATGTTGTTGGGCCCATCCCTACCGCACTGCACGGTGTCGTGGTTGCAAAGATGGATCTCGCCATGGACATCGCGAGTGAAGTTGCGCATCATGCAGCCTATTGCGCACAGTTTGCGTGGTAACACGACGTCCTGTGGCTGCACGAAAAGCATTGTTCAACATGGTGGCGTTGCTGTCAGGGTTCCTCCGAGCCATAATCCGTAGGTAGCGGTCACCCACTGCAGTAGCAGCCCTTGGCCGGCCTGAGCGAGGCAAGTCATCGACAGTTCCTGTCTCTCTGCATCTCCTCCATGTCCGAACACATTGCTTTGGTTCACTCCGAGAGGCCTGGACACTTCCCTTGTTGAGAGCGCTTTCTGGCACAAAGTAACAAGACGGACGCGATCGAACCGCGGTATGGATGGTCTAGGCACGGTTGAACTACAGACAACAGGAGCCGTGTACCTCCTTCCTGGTGGAATGTCTGGAACTGATCGGCTGTCGGCCCCCCGACGTCTAATAGGCATGGTTGTTTACACCTTTGGGCGGGTTTAGTCAAAAGGACTGTGTCTGTGATACAATATCCACAGTCAACGTCTATCTTCAGGAGTTCTGGGGATCGGGGCATGAGTTAGCAAAAACACATATCTTGCATGAAGAGGTTTGACTTGTCGTGAGCACTTCGTTCCGGCAGTTTTGAGGAAAATTAACTAATGACAATCATCGCAGCACAGCATAAAATTCGTTGTACGACATATAAGTTGACAGAGATAATTAATCCTGCCACCTCATACCACTAACAGATTAATATACTGACCCTGTGAAGATATAGGACACAGGCCACGAGAAAGGAGAGTAAATAACTTAAATCTGAATACCATCATAGTTGATATGTTACGGTTTCCAACCGGAGACATTCCAAAGCATGTTTAACCGATTTATTTTTCATAATGCGGGGCCACAGTCATAATATATTTCCTTAAAGTCAGTACCGCCATTAGACTGTCGTTTATTTGCAAAATGGTATACTCAGTGATGAAACAAAGCAGTAGGCTTTACCAGAAATATCGACCCTTAGACAATGTGTCTAATAGTGTATTTTAAATACGAGAGCATGCCATCTTAGGCACTGTATAACACTTAAAACACTTGATAATGGCACTTTGAAGCCGAAATTTATCTTGTAAGTGTAAATTTAACACAAGATAAACAACAGTCTAATATCGGTACTGACTTTAAAGAAAGGTTTAACAGATTTCAGCTCTTGCTTTACTACAAGCAATGACGACTATGGGGTTTGGCACCTGGCGCACAGTACGACCTGAATGCGAAATGAATCACCTATCAGCAGCTGGAATTTGAGCGAACGCTGCCACTTCATTACAAAGGAGACGAGAAGCCAAGGAAATGTGGGAGCACTAAACTGTTATTAAGAATGTGAACTGCACTAGCACAAAGGCGATGAAGCACCCCCACCTTAGTTAACGACACTTAGAGGGACCATACCGTGGTTCAGGTCGAAAAAAGTCGATTTTCGGTTTTCATCATATTTCGATGGATTTAGGGTTTATTTAAAAAATCTGAAAAGGATTGTGCTGAAAAAAATTTTTTTCGAGCATTTTCCTACCACGTGTGTTCATGTGCCACGCCCACTTTTCTGTCACCCACTTTTCTGCATATATTTTAGATCTTTATATCCCCTACATTGCACGTTAGGATTTTCTTTTACTTCCGAGTGTGTTGGCTATCCTTGGAATGCAACAGTCGGTGTTCTTTTGTTTCTGCTGTTTGTAAACAACACACTTTCAAAAACGCGATTAGTTTTGTTCAAGTGTGATTGCGAGTAGTTGTTATAGAAAACTTGCAGGTATACTATGGGCAGGCAATTAGGAGAAATAAAGAAAATCTGTAGGCAATGAAGAGAGATGTTTGGGCCACATTCTTCCGTAAGTCCTCTACTGATGATAGGCCATGGCATGGATTGTGTCCATCAGGAGAAAATTCGTGGTGCAAATACAATAGGGCTCAGGCAACTGGAGAATCTTATTCTCACCAGCATTTTCTTCCTGCTGCTGTTATTACAGCAATTAAACCTATTTTCAGAGACTTGGCTCATCCTGACCCTCTAACGAAATGTCTGCAGGGGCAGACACAGAACCCAAATAAATGTTTCAACAGCATAATTTAAAACTGCCTTCCTAAAACTGTATTTGTAGGCATACATACAATGAAACTAGGAGTTCATGATGCTGTTATTACATTCAGTTGTGGTAATATTGGAAAGTGTTGAGTACTGAAAAAGCTGGGAATTAGTTCTGGTGAAAATATGATCACTGAGCTGCAACACTGCGATAAAATGAGGATAGCCGATGCAGACTGGTCTGCATCTAATATGGCCAAGAAAGCTAGACAGACATCCAGGAAGGTGAACAAGAAGCTGGAAGACCTGCTAGAGGCCAAAGAAGAGCCAGCATATGCGGTTTTAATTAACTGTAAATAACAAATTTCAAAAGTTTTTTCTTTAAAGTCAATTTTCCGCAAACTAAAATTATCAGTACATATGCCCCTTATATCTGAAACTGTCGTAGATAAATGAATGAAATTTTCAGAGACTCTGCATAACATAAAAAGCCACCTCTGGTACTACATTCATTAATATTCCTCCATTAGAAAGTTAACAAAAAATATTTTCTGCTGAAAAAACTTAATATTTTTTGTTAATAAATTTAAAAAGTATATCTTGAAGACTATAAAATGGATAAAGTAGATTTTAGTACAGTTGACTATTAGCATCATGTAACATACAGTAAAAATATTAACGTCTTGCATCAAATAATTTATATCAGAAATGGGTCAAATACTTGCCTAAATTAACATGGGTTAGATAGGCAGGGTGTGGTCCCCTTGAACAGAAAAACAATTTCGAAAGGCATTTCCTTCCAGGAACTAGACAGCTATGATTGAAATGGCAAATAAGCGTTCTGTCGAAAATAGAGGATAAATTCTTGCTTCCGTTTCCAACTGTCGGCTTCCACCAATGACGTCATACCTAATTCAAGGTCGCTACTGACAACGTTAAGTGCCCACCGCACCCCCGTCATATTTAGTGGTAAGATGGCCCATTGGAAAGCGCGTCAAAAACTGCACACAGACCAAGCATGAAAACAGGGAGAGGCTGTACTGAACTGTGAATGAAAAAGCAAAATAGAAAGAGTGAACGGTTGAAGGACAAGAAGTGCAATACAGGGCAGCCTGAAACATTGACGGCGCCGTGCGAAGTCATCATGGTGTATGACTGTATGGTGCGAAAATTGGCAACTCACCCTGAATAACGAAAAGTGTGACGTCATCCACATGAGTGCTAAAGGAAAACCGTTAAACTTCGGTTACACGATAGATCAGTCGAATCCAAGGGCCGTAAATTCAACAAAATACCTAGGAATTACAATTACAAACAACTTAAATTGGAAGGAATACGCACAAAATGTTGGGGGGAAGGCTAACCAAAGACTGCGTTTTATTGGCAGGACACAAAATGTAACAGATCTGCTAAAGAGACTGCCTACACTACGCTTGTCCGCCGTCTTTTAGAATAGTGTTGCCCGGTGTGGGATCCTTACCAGAGAGAATTGACGGAGTACAGGTAAGTCCTAAAAGAACTAGGGACTCACGCCTCCTGAAAATGACGTAATAAAGGAACGTGGAGTCAATAATTAGAGCGACACCAACTTGAAAATTCTAAAAGAGTGCATAGCAGGAGTGTGCAATGGTTTTTTATACGATGCCAGTCTCTGGACTGTAGACCACAACAACATCTGTTTTGGTGTTGCTTTCGGTACTACTATTGTTGCTGTAGCTGTGTACTGTCCATTCTTTGAGTATTGCCATGTATGGTATCACTCCATTTGTTGATTCCACGTTCTATTATTATTCATGAATTTTATTGGCTGTTAATTATTTCGTCAAGGGTTTGACTTTTTCGTACCGCTTGCTATGCTCTTGGAAGCACGAAAAACATTACTAGCTTTGGAATCGACTACTACACTTAACCTAGTGTATATCAGACAATAAATAAGTATATAATCCTAGAAGAAATAACACTTTTGAAAAACCACGAAAAATAACGAACCGAGGGATGGAGAACTAGAATTGACCTATGTAACTGTCGTCTTTGGTTGCTGCCACACCTCACCCTCGGCAATTGTGGCACATTCGGAAAAAAACGGCCAAATATTTGTGAGAAGCAAGATTATAGATGCAACTGAGGATTGCCTCACATGCAGCAATTTCAGCTACACTCTTTAAGTTCCTGTCTAACCCCGCCTTCGGATATCATGCCGTATTAGGAAAAAATAGCCATATATATTTACGAGAATACGATTATAAATACGATTGCTACTTGATTGACACGCAGCAACTTAAGCTGTGCACTTAGGTTCTTGACTAACCGCAACCTGGTAAATCGAGATATGTTTGTAATAAACAGCTTAGTTTACGTCAGACACTAAGACAACCACAGATAAAATTTAATAACAAGCCACTTGAACATCGTAAACTCATGGCGTCCTTCGCTCGGGATGTCATTGGTCAAAGCTGACAGGTAGAAACGGACACTAGATTCGTTTCAACATAGAACTTAATGCCTGAAATTCATTTAAAGTAAGTTAGGAAGTGTTTAAAATACGTTACTTCTTACGATATTGCCCTGGAAAATGTGTGTTTCACGGCAGCACGGTGATGTACTGAACACGTCACGTTGTCTACGCGAGCGAATACAGCAAGCACTTCGCATGGGCATCTTCGTAGCACCATGTATAATTTGTAGTAATTCCGAGCTTACTCTAATTACAAGATTTGTGAAGTTAACGGTTCTCCAACACAAACTGCTTTAGACGAACCGTAATAAACAGTCTGGACGCCTGTTTTGCAAAACTAAATTACCTCGAATATAACTGCTGTGTCGAAGACAGTATTCACTCAACATAGGTGATGTGAGAATTAATGTTATGCGTTCGCAGAATGGTGCAACGATTTCAACGATTGAACGCCTGTGCTTTGCCTGCCAAGGATTGGCGGAAAACAGATGCTGGTTCAAGACTTACCTGAGACGGCTATTGGCGTTGCCCGTGCCGCTACAGCATTTCACGGTTTTTTAAGGTTTTGCTGAACGCGGACAGAACCATTCGTGATGCTCGCCATTCGACTCGTCCCAGACTGTTGCTAAGACACGACACGGGACGTCGAAGAGATTCCTGTATTGTTGAAAACTGCGTCACGTCGCGATTGCTGTTGTTTACTCTAAGATGGTATGAGGACAATTGTCGCCATATAATTACAGGAGAGGCGTACATGGGCTGTGGTCTCCGGGGCAATTTCGCCGAAAACAGCCTTACTTCCTGCCCCGTCTAACACTTTCCGAACATCACAGAGGCTCTCCTGCGAAACATGCAAGACCGGGAGTCCTGAAAGGAAGGATATTGCGGAGACACGGCATAGCTCCAGGCTGAAGCCAAGCAACGCCTCCGCAAGTTTCTTTCTTCCAGGAGCGCCGGCCTTGCACGTCTCGCAGGAGAGCCTCTGTGAAGTTTGGAAGGCGGGAGCCGAGGTACTGGCGGAAGTACGGCTGTGAGGGCGGGGCGTGAGTCCTACTTGGGTAGCTCAGCTGGTAGACCACTCGCCCGCAAATGGCAAAGGTGCCGAGTTCGATTCTCGGTGCGGCACACAGTTTTAATCTGCCAGGAATTTCACATCAACGCTCGCTCTGCTCAGAGTGAAAATTTCATTCTGGCAAGTAGTTTATTTATTTTTTTTATTTTACACGTCTAGTTCATTAGGACCAAATTTACGAGGAAATGTCCGTGGTCATGGAACGAGACAGTACATGAAATTAACATCAGAAACGTTGACAACAGATAACATCTACACGATGATGAACAAAAAGTAGCATAATCAACAATATAACACACGAATTTTCTTTCTTTTATCCAGGAACTCCCTGACACACTAGAAGGAGTCAGCTGTTTTCTTCGCGGCAGCTTACCGAAAATGGCTGCACCGGAGTACAGTAGTAAATGAGGTGCGGGCCAAGTGCAGACTGGATTCCTGCCTGGTATTAACCGAGTGGAAAGCTGCTGCTTCTCGGGAGTAGGCTCATGTTGTTAACAGCGAACGGAACTGAAGAAAATGCCTGTTGAGAGGCCAGTGTCAGAATTCCAGGGGTCTACAAGAGGTTCGCGATCGTGTACCACATTTTGCTCGAGCTTCCCATTTCTGAGCCAAAAACACCCTTTGAGAACAGGAAGAGTTACTCCACAGAAAGTAATATTATATGCCATAAATGAATGAAAATGAACAAAGTAGACTAATTTCCACGTTCGACTACCACTTATTGCAGACGCTGTACTAATAGTAAATAAAGCAGCATCATGTTTTTGAACACGGGCTTTCCATGACAGCTTAGCTCTTAGGAGTTTGGAGTGTTCAGATTCACTTATTTGCCCACGCTGTGTAATCAGAACGACAGTTTTGATTGAACTGTGTGATAGAAAGTGTCTTATTGTGATTTAGCATCAGTTTTGTTTCTACAAGCTATGAACTTAATTCTTGAACTGCACCATTTGATACGTTGCCTATGTTGCACTCGACATCCTTCTCTATGAAGTTAGTGTCATCAGTAAACAGAAATATCTCATAATCACCTGTCATATATAAACATATATCATTCCCATATATAAGAAACGGGAACGGTCCCAGCACCGACCTCTCAACCCCCCCCCCCCCTTCCGCCACTGCTTTACATAACCGTCTCCCAGTCAGAGTCCGTGTTATGCCCGTTCTTATTACTGTGGAGACATCATCTTTCGCTGCATGTTCTCAAGATATGAGTGAACCAGTTGGGTTTTATTCATATTATTTCATAATGGCCCAACTTCTGTAATAACATTTTGTGACCGTCCGCCCCCGGTAGCTGAGTGGTCAGCGCGACGAAATGTCATACCTAACGGCCTGGGTTCGGTTCCCGGCTAGGTCGGAGATTTCCTCCGCTCAGGGGCTGGGTGTTGCGTCTTGTCGTTATCATCGTCATTTCATCCCCATCAACACGCAAGTCGCCGAAGTGGCGTCACCTCGAAAGACCTGCACGAGGCAAACCCGATGGGAGGCCCTAGCCACACGGCATTTCCATTTTTTTTTCCATTTTGTGACCAACGCAATCAAACACCTCAGTTAAATCAAAGAACATCTCTGGTGTTCGCGAATTTTTGTGTATTGCGTCGAGTGAGTCACAGAGAAAAAAGAATCATTATTTTCAGTTGTTAAAGCACTTCTAAAATGAAGCTGATCGCTTGGCAGCAAATTATGTCAACTAAAATGATCAATTAAGCTTATATGTACAGTCTTTTCGATAACTTCAGCATAAATCGATGGCATAGAAAAGGTCTAAAATTGTCGACATTATCCCTTTCTCCTTTTTTATAAAGTGGTTTCACTTCTGAGTACTTAAATCGTTCAGGAAACCGACCATTTTTAAAAGAAAAATTACTGGGATAGCATACGCATCATAGTGCTCTAGTATTCTGTTACGTACCACATCATATCTACGAGAGCCCCTAGTCTGCAGCGATCTGATTATTGACTTAAGTACCCCCTCTGTCAGTCTCACTGAGGCGTGTTTCAGAGAGCAGTCTTGGAAAGCCGTTTTCTGTGTGAGAGTTATGTGATTCCCCATACAAACTGAATTTTTGTTTAATTGATCTGCTATATTGCTCATATGGTTTTAATTTTATCCCGAGAATTCGGTATTGTATTTGCATATCACGCTTTTTGCCTCCCTAGTAACACTTTTAAGCAGTGTACAGTTCTGTTCGTGACGGGCTACTGCAACTCGACTGTGGCTGTTTCCAACATTATAAATTCCCACTAGTCAGCCACGTAGATTGCCTGTTAGTGCTAGTATCCTGTTTTCAGTGTTCTAAAGGAAAGCGACTTCCAAACAGCATGAGTAATGTCATAAGGAAAGCGTTTTTTTGTCAGTCGTCTATGTTACCAGCAGTATAAACGTCCTGCCACTCTTGTGTTTTAATGAGGTTCGAAAAAGCCTGTGTTGCCGCTGGGTTAACTTTTCTAAATAGTTTGCAATTATATTTAACATTTGTGTACGCACAGATTCTTATACCATTAACATTTGTGTGTCATGTTTTGAAGCCAATTCACCCTTTCACAAACAGAATGCCTGTCTAGCAATGAAGAATGAACCAGAATGTTGTCTTTGGTTGTGCTACCGCTCCCCTGCACTCTTGTCACAAAGAATATAATCTGCATTAGATGATGTGAATTTAGGATATCTTTCAGCATTCTTTTTGTTGCACAGTCACTTGTAAAATTAATATTAAAGTCACCACGCAAACTACAAGGGGTACAACTTTTGTTTCCGCCGTCTTTTTCCCCAACATTTGAGGCTTTCATGAAACAAATTGGTCACGCATGTATCATTCAAAGTATTTTCCATCGCTAGCCACTGCTTTCTCCCACTTTCGGGCAGTGTACGAATCACACGTCGAAAAAATTGTTCGCCGGCCGAAGTGGCCGTGCGGTTCTAGGCGCTACAGTCTGGAGCCCAGCGACTGCTACGGTCGCAGGTTCGAATCCTGCCTCGGGCATGGGTGTGTGTGATGTCCTTAGGTTAGTTAGGTTTAACTAGTTCTAAGTTCTAGGGGACTAATGACCTCAGCAGTTGAGTCCCATAGTGCTCAGAGCCATTTGAACCATTTTTGAAAAAATTGTTCATCTTTTGAAGCGATCCACGAACCGATCCAGTTTGTGACTTCTTCATGAGACCGAAAGTGTTTGTCAGCCAGGCCATGCGCCATTGATCTAAACAGGTGATAGTCAGAGGGAGCAATGTCTGGAGAATACGGCGGCGGGGGTAGGACTTCCCATTTTAACGTTTCCAAGTACGTTTTGACTTCTTTTGCAACGTGGGGTCGAGCGTTGTCCTGCTGCAAAATCACCTTATCGTGCCGCTCGCTGTACTGCGGCCGTTTGTCTTTTAATGCTATGCTCCAACACATTGATTGCGTTCGATATCGAGCACCTGTCATTGTTTCACTCGGTTTTGAAACCTCACAGTACACGACTCTGAGCTGGTCCCACCAAATGCAGGGCATGATCTTGGAGCCGTGAGTATTCGGTTTGGCCGTCGACGTGGAAGCATGGCCGGGATATGCCCATGATTTTTTGCCTTTGGTGTATCGTAATGAACCCATTTTTCGTCCCCGGTCACAATGCGATGCAGAAATCCCTTCCGTTTTTGCCTCTGAAGCAACTGTTCACCAACACACAAACGTCGTTCAACGTCTCTAGTTTCAGCTCACACGGGACCAAACTTCCTTCTTTCTGAATCGTGCCCATAACCATGAGACGTTTTGAAATGGCTTGCTGTGTCACTCCCACTAATTGTGCCAATTCCTCTTGAGTATGACGTGAGTCTTCACTCAGCAATGTTCCCAATTCTGCATCTTCGAAAACATTCTCTCTTCCATCACTATGCCGGTCTACGACGTTCAAATCGCCGTTCTTGAACCGTTGAAACCACTCACGACACTTTCTTTCACTAATAGCGTCTCTGTCAGACGTACTTGAGACCAGTCGATGAGACTCAGCCGTTGTTTTCTTCATACTGAAACAGAACAGTAACGCCTCTCGCAAATGACGATGATTATGCTCGTAAATTGACATTTTCAATCAAGAACAACTTTATGATGCAGGCACAAATAGACTAATGTTTGAATGAGGTTATGCTGACCGAGGTCCAACCTAGCTGCCTGACGTCTGCGATCTGTTTCTTTCGACCGCTACTTACCGTTGTAGCCACCTATCGGCAAACGGCGGAAGCAAAGTTGTACACGTTGTAATTTTTGGTGCTTTCTGTAAAGTGAACCAAGAGCTCTTCTTAGCTGGAACGAAAATGTCCTAAAATCATAGTTAGGGGACCTATCAATAACTGTAATTAAAACTTAAGTTTCACTAAATTCGACTGCTTCATCAGAACACTCGTAGACATAATACGGTGCAGTGCTGTGCTGTGTTAACAGACTGAAATGGAATACCATTTTTCACGTACATGTCCATACCCCACTCCGAGAAGAGCTCCTTGAAAACTAGCCAGCTAATCTGTAAACTGGTAAAGGACGCCTATGAACATTCACATTATATAGGTGATGCTCTGATATTCCAGCAATGGCAGTATCAACATCTATATGCATTTCACTAATTTTAACCTTATTAGTTCTTATATTTGATGAAATGTGCTAATTCCTTAATTACGTAGATACCTGACTTTTTCTAAAGGTGAATTCTTGATTAGAGAGACTTCCCTTAAGCAGAGATACCTATCAGCCGACTTCAAAAATGGTTCAAATGGCTCTGACCACTATGGGACTTAACTACTAAGGTCATCAGTCCCCTAGAACTTAGAACTACTTAAACCTAACTAACCTAAGGACATCACACACATCCATGCCCGAGGCAGGATTCGAACCTGCGACCGTAGCAGTCGCTGGGCTCCAGACTGTAGCGCCTAGAACCGCACGGCCACTCCGGCCGGCTCAACTCCAAAATCAACAATCTCCATATCCCTGTACCCGTCTGTTCAAGCGCATTCGGACGCCGTTAAAAAAAAAAGTATATCATCGAATTTTTAACAAATCACACTCGCTTCAATATCTCGATGTATTCTTAACATTCTCTGTGACTCACCAGAATACGTACCCGCAAACCACTGCCCATCGTCAGGAGTACAGGTTCCACAAATGTATGCCCTATTATACCAAATGTAAGCAAACCCGAACTCACACACGGGCCGCACTGGGTGGCCGCGCGGTCTGCGGCGCCTTGTCACGGTCCGTGCGGCTCCCCCCGTCGGAGGTTCGAAATCTCCCTCGGACATGGCAGTGTGTATTTTCCATAGTGCAAGTTAGTTTAAGTTGGATTAAGTAGTGTGTAGTCTTAGGGACCGATGATCTCTGGAGTTTGGTCCCATAAGACCTTACCACAAACTTCCAAAAAAACATTTTCTCACATACTGTCGTCTGTTTATTGTCACGGCTGTCATACAAAGTGCTCAAAACGTTGATAACGAGAATTGCTATAAAATGATTTTCGACAAATAATACTGCACGTTGAGTTACATCTGGAGTTACCGCCAGCACAGGCCCGTGTTGTAAGCCATTTCTTGCCTTTGGCAGTGATCGCTGTTTCCTAATAGAATGCTTGTTTTAATTTTTCTCACAAATGAAATCATGGTAGTGATAAGTTTGACGAGTGAGCAGACCATTTCGCGTTTTCTGAACTACCGTTCCAGTGCTCTCCAAGTGTTCTCTCCAGAGGCTCCGCCGCCAGAAGTGAGAAAGCGGGGGTCACGATGATGAAACATTGCTTGCCTTATGTCCCCCAGTAGCTGCGGCGGCAGCACATCTGAGGAAGTCGAGATGCCCGGCTGTGTTTAGATTCCCGTCAGTAGACCGCAGACCACGGTGCGGGTCTCGAAAAACACGCACTGAATGGCAATATACCGATGGCGTCGCTTTTGTCGACTTCCTCGAGTCGTATGGAATTTTCAACCTACGATTACAGCGTGTTGCGAAGATTGACTTGCCCACGGTGTGTAAACGGTTGTTCTTCCTTAAGGTACGTTCTGCTTGTTGCGACTGTTGCCATTATCGTTCAACAATGATCGTGGAACGATAATCGTAGAACGCTAGTGCTCTGAATTGTGCTGTGTTCGTTCCACCGTCTGCCGACACGGTCATTAAACGACGATGGTTCGTCTCGAATAGTTCCTACGGTCGCTCACGATTTCTGTTGTGGAAGGCCACATGCGTCACGGCTCCGTTTGATGTTTTACCGGATTCCTGTTACAGTACACTTGTGAAACTGTCGTACGCGCAGATCTCCACTCCATCGCTACCTCGGAGACGCAAGTAGGCCGACTATAACACGACGTTCAAACTCACTTAAATCTTGATAAACTGTCATTCTAGCAGCAGTAACCTATTTAACAAGTGCGCCAGACACCTGTTGTCTTAGACTCACGGGCCAAAGACACTAGTATAGGCATGCGTATTCAAATACAGAGTGCTACAATTGCAGATTATCAATATTTAAGTGAGTTTGTACGTGGCGTTACAGTCGGCGCACGAGCGATGGGACACAGCATCTCCGAGGTAGTGATGAAGTGCGGATTTTCCCGTACGACCATTTCAGGAGTGTACTGTGAATATGAGGACTCCGGTAAAACGTCAGATCTCCGACATCGCTGCGGCCGGAAAAAGATCATGCAGGAACGGGACCGACGACGACTGAAGAGAATCGTCCAACGTGACAGACGTCCGACTCTTCCACAAATTGCTGCAGATTTCAATGCTGGGCCAGCAGCAAGTGTCAGCGTGCGAATCATTCAGCGAAACGTCATCGATATGGGCTTCCGGAGTCGAAGGCCCTTGGACTGTTTATGGCTGCAAGCATGTTGCCTGGTCGGACGAGTTTCGTTTCAAATTGTACCGAGCAGATGGACGTGTATCGCTGAAACAACCGGTTTTCGGCTGTATAAATTTTTTCCACTCCAGTTTAACCTGAATGTGAAAAGCGCTCAAACTGTTTCTGAACCAACCGATTGTCGGTTTATCGTTCCTATTACGTCGTGTAATAAACGTAGAAATCGAACAAACACTGAAAAATTTTTCTCTCTTAATTTCGTGATACATAGAATCAAAACAATTAAATAAGCAAACAAAAGAAAACACTGAGCGTCAACCGTTCGCTGCTTTTCTCGAAAAGTGATGGGTGGTTGAATTCCAAAAGACATCAGTATTCGCCTAACGATTCAAAGTTTTAGAAACTCCGCTCAAAAATCGAGGATCGCGCGAGGGCTACAACCAGATGGAGGCGTGTTATGTAGACAGTGGGAAAAGATCAGCTACCTTGTATTTTTACTGAATGCTGTGAATGAATTGTTAAGTTTTTAATTTGTTACTCTTCTATGGCAGACAAATATTTAATCCCTTAAAGCACGTGAAGCATTGCAGGTCAGTGCTGTGTCGCTTCGGAAAACATTTTACCAGTAGAATGGAAAAACGAGTCCAAGTTGTAAATTGTTACTTTTTATTCATTCGATGGCTAGTTTCGTGCCGAGACTCATTTTTAAATCACCATAACATAGTCGAAAATGGCATTACCGAAGAAGTAAAAAAATGTGCAATGAACATTTACAGTGCGTACAGATAAGTTATCTGTATGCACTGACCATTGCATATTTTTGGCGTTTTCGGAAATACAATTTTCGGATGTGTTATGATTTGAAAATGGTAATGATGATTCATCGAATGAGTGAAGGGTAAAAATTTGCAACTCGGACTGGTTTTTCTGGTTCTACTGAGTAACGGAAGTTGCTGACCCGAGCTGCTCCAGCACGCTGGAAGTTGGACAGTGTTTTACGTCACCTCGAAAACATGTTTGCAGAGCGGCGCTGGTGCCACCGGCAGTGCGAGGCACCGCCGCGCAGGCCGTGCGGGGGCGGGCCCCGCTACGCACCGCACGCACCCGCGTCCCTTGTAAGGCGGCGCCCGCGGTGGCTCCGGTGTCGGTGGATTCCGCCGACGACCGACGTCGGCCGGAGGCGGCCGACCGATCTTTTCAAATCAGTCCGCCGCTGCGTGCGCCGTCACACTACGGCACGTCTTCTCTCCCGAACGTACAGACTTCGGACGACAATCGCTGAAGTTCAGATGAGTTGGTTTTCTTCGGTCAAACCGACCGTTTTTCTCACGCACTAAATATGGAGCGTCAGAAACTGATAAGACTTCGGTTCTGGTATCCTGAGGATGAAAATATATCGGGATATAATCCGGAATATATGGACTGCAATCGCAGGTTTATTCGAAACCTTAGGTAGCAAAATCTTTATTGGAAATATTAGGCATAGATCATAACCTCCAAAAACAATTTATTCGAGTCAAAAGGGTGGCGTATCATATATAGGATAAACCTTGGTAAGTTGGTGGCATTGCTTATTTCGTGACACTTTGTGGATTCCTCTTCACGGGCCGGCCGGAGTGGCCGAGTGGTTCTAGGCGCTACGTTCTGGAGCCGCGCGACCGCTACGGTCGCAGGTTCGAATCCTGCCTCGGGCATTGATGTGTGTGATGTCCTTAGGTTAGTTAGGTTTAAGTAGTTTTAAGTTCTAGGGGACTGATGACCGCTGCAGTTAAGTCCGATAGTGCTGGATTTTTGTTCTGAACACTGAGATGCTGACGCCGCTCTTTGAGGCGACCCTTTCGCGGAGGAGCTCTCGATCGGCGGGTAGCACAGACGCTGCCAGGGCGGCCACGCTCCACTCCAGGATGGGCCGCACGTGTGATTCGTAAACCAGTCTCGGACCGGCTGCACCTCCTCAGTATTCTTCCAACAAATCGATGCCCACCACCTGCTCCACTCACTGCAGAGCCTGCGTGCTCATTCCATTCCGTATCGCTACAACGTGTGACACGCAGCCATTTGTAAACGATTCCAGCTGTGACTCATCGATAATACAGTCACAGGATACTACGTTTTTTTCGTTTTGTGAAGTACATAATACTACATTTCCGAACATTTAAAGCAAGTCACCGATCTTTGTACACCTTGAAATCTTTTAAAAACCTGACTGAGTATTTTATGCATCTTTTGTCAAACACTACTTCCATACAAAGAATTGCATCATCTGCAAAATGTTTGAGGTTACTATTAATACTGCCTGCATGGTCATTAATGGGACATCACGAACAGCTACGATCTCAAGACAGTTTCCTAAGGCAAGAAGTTACTTCTACATCCGCCGATGAATCTCCAATGCGTGACAGCTTTCTTCGTCTTCCCTACCACAAAATGCTCGATCCAGTCACAAATTTCGCTCGATACACCGTACAATTATACTTTTGATATTAAGAGTAGATGTGGTACTGATTCAAATGACTTTAGGACATCGAGAAGTACTGGGACTACCTGACTGCCTCCACTCGTGGCTTTTAGTATGCCGTGAGAGAAATAAGTGAGATGGGTTTCACGAGATTGACGTTTCCGAAATGCGTGCTACTTGACGTAGAGGACCTCATTCTGTTAGAGGCATCTCACTATGTTTTAACTCAGATTATCTGCTAAAATTGCACAACAAATCGATGTGGAGGATATTTGGCGGCAACGTGTGAGGCCCCTCAGAACAGGTATTAGTGAAAGCAAGCACCGTTGGTCGGTTGCCAAAGCGTTTAAAATTAAAGACGAAATACATTTATACCGTCTATGATGTTGAAGTAATGTTTCGGAGCAGCACGAATACGGTGAAATTGATTACTCTTTCTTAGTTCGATATATATCTACGACACAAGGACGATACTCTATGGAACCAAGTAGCCCCTACTCCTTCTCCCGACCAGAGGCAAACACCATTCTACTTATTAACTGTTTTGACAGTACTGAAATGTGGTGAATATTGCTTCTAGCCCTGCATCAAGGTGGGCTAACAGAATCGGATACCTGCTGCGAGTTTCCATGTTTGTACTGAGCAGTCAAGACGAACGGCGCGACACAGACGGCGACCACGCGGGACACAACATTGGGATGACCAAAACTTCGGAAACCACTTTTCCGTAGTCGTGTTTACATGTTAAACCTTAATCGATTCTACTAGCCGGAACGAACGTCTGCAGCACGTTCCAAGATTCATACGTTTCAGACCCATGGCCTCCGCTGAGCAAACTATCGACAATGAAACGAACTTAGTGGTGTTTTCGTATTGTGAAAGGAAGACGTCAACATGTAATGTAGAGTACGAATTCCTTACGGAGGTCAGTAAAAATATAAGATGGAGAAGTGTGAGGAGCAGATCACACGTAAAGGGATGTCCAGAAGTCTTATCCAGGCCCATTAAAGCGTTCGTGGCTGCTTCATTAGTAGGCCGGAATTACGCTCGTTGTCGAAAGAAATACGAGGCGGCCACTGGTGGAAGCGTTTTGCACCTGAAAAGATTAGGCGTTTAGGGATGGCCAGAAAACTTGTGATAGAGTAATCAATGAGTGTTGTGTGATGGAGCCTATGCCCCTAAGCGAGAGGTTGGCTGTGGTTATAAGGACATTTGCAGCATCGATATTGCAGTGTTTCCGTGATAAGACAGAACTGATACTGGCCGATCGATTTGCAATGACGGCCCTATGTGGAATGTATTAACAGTCCTACTATTTTACTGTCAAAGAGACGATTTGAAGACCTCACGCATGTCCCTAAATATGTATATTACCAACAAATCAGAGATTCAAACAGTAGATGTGCTTGTCCCACACTGGGGAATGATTTAGAAAGAGTACATAGATATACAAATCGCACTGACTTGTGGGACAACTCTGCGATGCGACACGAGGGACAGCTCATTCAATAAGAGGACATCAAAATAATAACTTTTGTTTCACGTGATAACAAAAAAAAATGTCAGAGTGCTTTAATAAGTGGCAGGAATATGAGGGCACTACGGCAGAATTTCGAGGTCGGCCGAAGGTACGGAAAATAGTGTGAGTCCAAAGTTTTACACTGGCCAACGAGCGGCAAATAACGCATTCAGGCACCGTGAATGAAGCTTTGGTGGCGTTCGATCACGCGACCGGCTCTGCCCAGCAAAAGGACAAAAGAATATGGATGACACAAAGTTTTTATTCTAATTTTCTACCGCCGTTTGTCTTGAACGTGATCTTTGTTCTCATAGATGCAGTGTGCGAAGGTCCTGGATAGATCTTTTTTTTCAGTTGCCAGTTACTAATGGAACATGTATAAGCAGAGAAGCAACTGCTGGACACATTGCCCCAAGGAAGGAAACAGTTTCTCACACGGCGTTTAAATTCCGCATCGGCACAAAACACATGATATTTGTTTTTATTACATTTTCACAATCGATGCCTGTTTATAAAATACACGTTGATAATACATATATGATTAAGATTTCGCCTCGACTCAAGACGAATCTTTCTAGCGGTTGCCGTCTTCATAATCTTGGAGCGTAAAAATACGTTACACCTCTTACCACGCATCGCGTGTCATCTAGGTGAGCATAATAAAGCAGAATCACATGCGTTACCTGGCACGGATAAATATGTTTTGACGGTATTTTTTGACGATTTCCATCCGTGTTTTCTTGAAGATTTTCTCACAAAAGCTCCTCCCCCCCCCCCCCCCCTCACAAGTTTGGGATACCATCAGCTGGAGGCAGCTGTGACAGAAGGCCGCCCATGAAAGTGCGGACTGCGAAATAGCAGTGTCCGGATGCATTAAAACAGTGCAACTAGCCAGCGACTAGGAGTGTGATTATGGCATGTGGGAATGGTTACGCATCTCGTAAATGGCAGGCGACGCGACGTTCTTCTGTGGGCATTTTCGAAAAACTTTTCCCGCTTTCCTTTAGGCCAGGAAACCGCCGTCACTCGCGAGGGAGTGGAACTGCCGACATTTAGGAGCGCCAGGAGCGACAGTAAGCAGCTGAGGCAGTGGCAAGGCTCTGTCGGCCGCAGGGACGGAGAACTGACGGAAAAATGTATTCGGCTTGTGTATAGAAGAGTGGCAGGGGTAAAATACAGGGAGCGAAATCTATTTACAATTTGTACAGAAACCAGATGGCAGTTATAAGAGTCGAGGGGAATGAAAGGGAAGCAGTGGTTGGGAAGGGAGTGAGACAGGGTTGTAGCCTATCCCCGATGTTATTCAATCTGTATATTGAGCAAGCAGTGAAGGAAACAAAAGAAAAATTCGGAGTAGGTATTAAAATCCATGGAGAAGAAATAAAAACTTTGAGGTTCGCCGATGACAGTGTAATTCTGTCAGAGACAGCAAAGAACTTGGAAGAGCACTTGAGCGGAATGGACAGTGTCTTTAAAGGAGAATATAAGATGAATGTCAACAAAAGCAAAACGAGGGTAATGGAATGTAGTCGAATTAAGTCGGGTGATGCTGAGGGAATTAGATTAGGAAATGAGACACTTAAAGTAGTAAAGGAGTTTTGCTATTTAGGGAGCAAAATAACTGATGAAGGTCGAAGTAGAGAAGATATAAAATGTAGACTGGCAATGGCAAGGAAAGCGTTTCTGAAGAAGAGAAATTTGTTAACATCGAGTTTAGATTTAAATGTCAGGAAGTCGTTTCTGAAAGTATTTGTATGGAGTGTAGCCATGTATGGAAGTGAAACATGGACGATAAACAGTTTGGACAAGAAGAGAATAGAAGCTTTCGAAATGTGGTGCTACAGAAGAATGCTCAAGCTTAGATGGGTAGATCACATAACTAATGAGGTACTGAATAGAATTGGGGAGAAGAGGAATTTGTGGCACAACTTGACAAGAAGAGGGGACCGGTTGGTAGGACATATTCCGAGGCATCAGGGGATCACAAATTTAGCATTGGAGGGCAGCGTGGAGGGTAAAAATCGTAGAGGGAGACCAAGAGATGAATACACTAAGCAGATTCAGAAGGACATATGTTGCAATAAGTACTGGGAGATGAAGAAGCTTGCCCAGGATAGGGTAGCATGGAGAGCTGCATGAAACCAGTCTCATAACTGAAGACCAGCAACAACTTTGTACAATATTTCGCACTTGTGTTTTAGGCAAAAATAATTAAAGTACTGTTATCAACGCTAAAATGAGGGATGCAAACTTTTTTATTTCATACAAAGGCTTTACGTATTCTGCCATCAAAGGGGCCGCACAGGTCAGATTTTGCGACAGTAATTACAACCTGGACGGCAGCTGTAGTCCAGAGCAACTCGTCGAATCATTTACGTCCCGGCGCGGGGAAACAGAGTCGCGGACATCGGCATGTTCCCTGGCAGAACGACGGCAGTAACACGATAGGTTTTATAGGCTACGATGTCTCTGTCCGCGAAGCTTTCCAATCCAGACACTGTCGATACACCTGTACCTCCTCGGACGATAGCTACAGTTAACCAACCGTTCCCATGTGTAAATGTGTCATTCACATCAATGCTGAAATTCAGTGTGCATCCACAAAACACAGATGGTCCATCCAGCAGTGCGTGTGCTGAAACAGATTTCATAGTATTCTTCTTCTTGTCCGCAGCGGATGTTGTCATTTCGACGTCTTCCACTGCCTTGTATATTGTTTGTCTCGTTAACACAGCGCTCGCCGGCCTGTGTTATCTCCATGTTATAACTACATGGCAAACTCGCCGGCACGGCCCTAGTAATATTAAGGGCCGTGCTCGTGAGGCGCTGCCAAGTGCGTTGCGCAACCGCGCGGCTGGCGCGGAAAGCGCGCGGCCGCCATTAACGTAGCAAACTCTATGCGTTGCAGGGGGGGGCTGCGCCCCCCCCTGACCCCCCCTGCCAAAAAAAAACTTCCTGCATAACGCGTTCGCCCGGGCTACGCTACAGGTCAATTTATTTATGAAAATACAGTGTACAATCTCCAACAAATTTAACATACTCACAAACTCCTTTTCCTTTACACCAAATATACACACTTTCATTTACATTAATCTTACGTCAATTACGAGTATACAGGACGAAAGGTGAAGGTGACATGTATGCTGATTTGCCGAAATCCTTATTTGCTAATTCCGTAACGTGATAGGTTTTATAAGCTATGATGTCTCTGTCCACAAAGCTTTCCAATCCAGACACACTTGATACACCTGTTCCACCTCGTACAATGTCTACAGTTAACCAGCCGTTCCCACGAACACGGACAGCGTCCGATGCAGGAATGCCGTTGCGAGCAACTCCCTTCCCAGTTGTAATGGAATTCTCGGCCCACAGCAGGTTTCGTGGCAATTTATAAACACCGCGTCATTTTAGTTGTTCGTTTATCTCGTACTGACGAATGACAGAGGTGTGACGCGGAGAGAAATGCGATTACGATGATGAGCTGCAGGCTTCTCTTAGCTGCGGCGTAATCGGAGGAGCGTAACATTTCTTATCGTGTTTTCGGTGGATTAAGGACAACACTGTGCTCTTTCATCCTGCAAGTTTTGATATTTACTTCGAAGCATCGTTCTGAACGAAACAAAAGTAGTAGGCGACATTCCCTGAAATGTTCAGAGTACCTGTGACGCTACCTATGTAGAGTCAGGCAGATGAAAGATTCTAACAGTGCACAGTAGTTTCGACTGAGTGACTCCGTTTGCCCTAATTGGGACATGGTTTCCAAAGAATTGCATTACATATACGGCGTGTGCCAATTTGTAGTACAGATTCCTAGTAGTATGGACATTTCGGACACGTCGAGTAGCGGACACCAAACTTCGTACGAGAACCCTGAAATGAAAAATTTCTTCTCTATTGTCATCAAGGCGACTGAGCTGATACGTGGCTGGAATGTGTAAGAAATCACAGTACAACTTCGCAGAGGAAGAAGGAAACTACAAGGAAAACTCTTTGGCAACAAAGGCTGTGCGATTCGATTGTCGATGCAGAAAACAAAGCTACGGTAATTTGTGCGTTTGGAACTTGTAATCCCTGTTTTCCCAGCGATCGATTAGATGTACGCCATTTATATGTTTTGATAGTATATTAAAGCAGTAGCAGTACACCATTTAGATGCTAAAACTTCATAATAGGACAAATATTTTGCAATACTAAACGCATCGTCTTAGTAAGAATACTGTAAGGCCGAGCTCTGTGGAAGGCAGGGGCTGCACGTGTGGCGCTGCAGAGTCGGCCGAGATAAACAGGGCGAGTGTGTCCGTGTTCTGACGTCACGGTTGTGTACCACGTAACGAGGCCTGCCGCGATGGGTACAGAATGTGCGTACACTTTCCAAAGTACGTGTCTCTACATCTGCATATTGTGCGTTTCCCGGGATGGATGGGCGGCAGTGAATTACCAGCACTGCTTACTATGCAAGTGCTTGCAGACCGTCTCAAACACACGTGAAACAAAAGTCGTTACAGTCTGCCCGGTGGCGGAGCACTGAGGAATGTTTGGACACACTCTTTAAATAGGGAGAAATTTAACCCAACTGACTCCACAAGCTACGCACCAAACCTGTTTCAAAATTGTTGTGATGCGTGTCGTCAGGTCTAAAACGCTACGAATGGCGAAGATTATGAGACGACAGGATGTTGATCTCTAACTCGGTATATTAATGTCTTCCATGAGTGACATATTCGGTAGATCACGCTTCATATCTCGATACTGTGTCGGTATCTGTACTGGATTATGCAGGGATCATAGCCTCGTATTCTGTGTAAATTCGGACATCACGGATGTTCTTAAAGCTTAATAACACACCTCACACGTACCCCCGATGAAACGGCCAGAAAACTATATGCTCCCCGCCAAACCGATTCTGTGGAAGCGACCAGCTAAATGAGCCACATTCCAACAAGAACAGGAATTCGTCGTATTACTGTATTCTGTCGTTTGTGAAAACAAAGAATTGTCAGGGCAGTGTTTGGAACGTTTGATGTCGTTTCATGTGGCCAACTGCAATAAGGACAGTTATCGGATTAACACTGCGAATCTTGGGGAAATTAGCTCAACTTCATTACTATGTGTGTGATACTAATACAACAAGGAGATCAGTTGTTGAAATCAGTCCTTGATTCTACCTATAAATACTGCAGAATGAAGTTTTTATAAATACTGCAACTGCCTTGGTTTCGAACCTCAACACAGTAAGTATAGATGCACGTGCCTTAATATGTGTATCTCTATGGCCTAAGGTATGAAACGTGGTGTGCCGGCCAGAGTGGCCGAGCGGTTCTAGGCGCTACAGTCTGGATCCGCGCGACCGCTACGGTCGCAGGTTCGAATCCTGTCGTGGGCATGGATGTGTGTAATGTCCTTAGGTTACTTAGGTTTAAGTAGTTCTCAAGTTCTAGGGGACTTATGACCTCAACAGTTGAGTCCCATAGTGCTCAGAGCCACTTGAACCATTTTGAAACGTGGTGTGTGTCCGCATGCGCCAAAGAGCAGCGTATAACGCAGTCAGGCACCGTAAAATAAAGCCTTGGTGACTTTTGTTCTCGCGATTATTGCTCACCGGCGACATGACAGAGTAATATCGCGGACAGAAGATTTTTTGTTTTTTGTTTTTATCGCCTTTCCAGTAAATTAGTTGTGACCTTCACTGCGGTTCTCGTCTTCACATATGCAGTCTGTAAAAGCCGACGACAGATCTTTTTTCTTCTCCGTTACCAGATACGAACGCAATCTGTAGAAACGGAAGGACAACAGCTGGACACATTGTACGAAGTAAAACACGTTCTGACACTGCGATTATAATCCGCGTCGATACGAAACACACGACGCTGTCAACTTCTTTATTATGTCTTGACAATCGATGGGTGGTGACTACATATATGCTAATCCTGTGTACGTGATTAAGGTTTCGCCTTGACTCGAGAGGAATTTTTCTAGCCATCGTACGTCTTGAAAACCGTGGAGCTCCGTCCCTTACCGCTACGCATACTCCACACAACGCATGTCATGCAAGTGAGCATAATAAAAGTATCACATGCGGTAATTGGCTTGGATAAAAACGTTTCGACGGTACTTTTTTACGATTAGTATACGTGTTTTCCGGAAGATTTACTCACAGAATCTCCTCCTTCTCAGGGGTGTAGGGTAAGATCAGCTGAGACAGAAGGTTATCCATGTAGGTGCGGAGTGCGAAACAGCACACTTCGAATGCACTACAATGGTACAACTACGAGCGACTAGGAGTGTGATTCACGTGTGGGAATGGACACGCATCTCGCAATTGGCGGGCAACGCAAGATTCTGCTGTTCCTAAATATTAAAAATTAAGTCGCTGTGCCAATTAGGGATTCACTATCGTTTCGATGACGAACACTTGCATATATATTTTCCTCCCGCTTTCGTTTATCTCAGAAAACCGCCACTACTCGCGGGAGAGCTAAAATTTACACCGATCCTCGTGGTAGCAGCAACAATCAGTCACCGAGGCAACGACAAAGCTCTGTCGGCTGCAGGAGACGGAAGACTAGCAGAGAAAAAAATTCAGCTTCTACATTACTACTGTCTACTTTTTTAAATTTGCTCACACTCTGTACAGTGTATTTATGAGTATCTGATGCTGGTTTCACGGTTTGTGTGTCGCGTGCTAGCGTTCCAGTGACGTAGCAAAATATAGGTGGACGATCGGCGTGGGAGTCATTGAATGATATATGTGCAGTGTACGTAAAAAATTAAAAATTTAAGCAGTGCTGATTCAGCGAAGTTTGCCATCCCGCATCGTTGTACAGGGTACATACAAAATATATGATGAAAAGTGTAGCCTGGAAAGGCTGCATGAAACACAGAAATTTGAGGATAGCATTTAGGCGTCGCAATTGCACATTTTCGGCGGTACCGGAACGTAATTAAAATCTCCCACACGGGCATCTTGGCACCAGATGATGGTTAATTTACCGAAAATGTATACCTATGAAATGATCGATAAAAATAAATGATTAATTGCAGCGGATACAAGAAGACTTGGTTGCCAAGTGACGTCACACGTCAGTGTGGTCTGCCGCCGTCTCTAAACGCCCCTCAGCCGCTGTCGTCACCATTAAGACGTCACGGAAGACTCAGCTGTCACGACAGCCCTGTGATGGCAGACATCTACAGCCAAGTCTTTCTATTTTTTAGCTTGTTTATCGTTGTTGCCGAGAAAACTGCCGCATTCATTCACGTAATTCAGTTTGGAAGGTCACATGAATTACATGTAGAGGTAATGACAAAATCATTCATGTGTGGCAACAGGAAATGCTCTGGCTGGAGGTATTGTTTCCTGGGTGATAGCGTGCTAGACACAAGACTACTATCTCATGTGAGCGTTACGTAAGGAAGATACAACAGTAGGAATAGTAACAGTCAACTTCGTCATGAATTACAGGCTTAATTATGTGTAGCTCATAAGAAATAGTCTGATTCAGTTGTGTGTAAAATGAAATGTGGCAAAGACGATAACTTTTAGTGAGTTTGTCTGTTGCGAGCGTAACTTTAAACTTTGATTTTTTTAATAGATGAAACTCTTTATCTTTTAAAATTGTCGTCGCATTAAACTAAAAGAAAAGTGCTGTCTGACTGCTAGCCGCCGCGTTCGTTTCTTCTTTCTGTTTTCATTTCTTTAATAGAATCGCAGTTGATCTAGAGAAAGTCAGAATCTAACTGCCATCTTTCCGTGGCGCCTACAGTAACAATCGACCGCTGATGCACCGACAGAGCTCTGTGGTCTGCGAGATATGGAGAATTAACGGAGAGATAAACTCGGCTTCTATATTACTACGATCTGCATTTGCAGAACGTGTATACGTAAACAGAATATTTGAAGAACAGGATAAATTTAAAGTACCACACGTGTATCGGACTTGGCTGACGCACCATGTTTTATTTTTCAGTATCTCATAAAAGAGCCAAAATGAATGACGGATAAGCATCGACTTAATTAACATAATTATCTGTAGCGAATGTTCAAACCGACCACCGTTGTCATGCTGACTTAGCGCCTTAAATATTCACGTGCGGGCTCTGGCTTCTATATTGAGATTCTTTCATTTGATGCCGTCCTTGTGGCCTACACTTATGGTCAAATTGTGTTTCCGCACCCTGCATATGCCAGACGAGGCGTGACAGAGGGTTGGTCGAATTCTCTAGAGTCCAGTACACTTAATCTTTGATGGAAAGTGTGAAAAACGGCAAAATGACGGAATGCGTTGGTAGCAATTTGTAACTTTAAAATTCAGTGGATGATAACTATGATACGTTTAACAAAGGCGCTAAGGAAATAGATGTGAAATACGTTTCTTGATTACAAAATGTCCTCAGGTAAAGTAGTAAATGTACAAGTGTCGTGACAAGCGTATCAGTCACGCTACTATGGGGCAACACGAGAGACCGCACAGAGTCAATATTGATGAAAGTAAAGACTATGCACCGTCGGTCAATTGCCAAAGCATTGAAAACGAAGCAAAATTTTTAACTGCGTTGGTCACATTGTTACCATCAACGTGAGTAACGGCGGTACTCTTTTTTATCGTCTGTGATTCGGTATTGATGACTCAGAGGCTGTCGAATACGGCGATATTAACTTCTCTTGGTATTTCAATAAACATCTGAAACATTTGGACAACAATCTATGAAACCGCGTAGACCTCGACCAGAATTTAATATTTTATGTGATTTAACACCTAGCCTGCTTACTGAGCAGGTAAGGTGGACGGTACGACAGATATGACGTTTACACGGGACACAACATTCACAAGACGAAACTTTGGGCAACTGCTTTTATGTAGTCATGTTTGCATATGAAACGTTAGTCCGAAGAAGCCTCTATTTTGCGAGCTTCATAACAATTACGCTCATAGCCTCTGCAATGCAACTATCCTCGGTACAGCGAACTTTTCGGTGTTTCCCTAATATCGAGAGGAGACATTAACAAATGGTGGAGGGTACGGACTTGTTACGGACGCCAGTGAAAACATGGGGAGCAGGAGGAGGTTGCACATAAGCGGGTGTTCAAAAGTATCCATGTCCGTTAAAGCGTTGGAAGGTGCTGTATTGAGCGGCAAAAGTTACGTTTACTGGTGCACGGTTGTGAACTAAGTGTAGATACAGGTTGCGCACTTATTTCTTTTACGGCTTTGTGGTACCCGCTATTCAAACACGATAGAGACTGGACGGCATACTTGACAACAGGTTACAAAAAGGATAGCTTTACGTGTTTCCACATTGTCAAGAAGACGAGTACTGGCCTGTTATTATACACGACCGGAATGTACAGGAGACCACTGCACCATTTCCGGAAAGAAGATGTAACAGCGATGTAAACATGTCGTCTACTCGGCTCGCTCCATCCTTTTGCACAATCAGCAGACAGAGCGATTAATAATTATATTAGTTGGCAGCTGTAGGTAGCAGAGTTGAAACCAGTCGGAAAGATGTCCGCCGTTTACGTTTTCAAGGTGTACTAAGCGTATAGTAGAGCAAAAATGAGACACAATGAAATGGAAAAAAATTGTTTCTTCAGTACTTTAGTAATAAGAATGTGAGGCCAGGGTCACTAGATTACAGGCGTGACGTGTTTGCCAGTGCAGGATCGTCGGTAATGAATGACTCGCGAGTGTCGATGTTGCGACGTCTCCATAGTGTATCAGCAAGAGACGCCCTCCGCAGACCTGAATATGTGTAACACAACTGAAGCGAAGGGGACAGTCAATTCTGGGAAGCGCGCCATAGTTATAACATTTTCCCTCGTTTGCCACTAGCCTCATCTAAGTGTAATACGTAAAAATATTTAGAGTACTGTTACCAACAAAAAATATATGAATACAGACTTTTGTATAAGAAAAGGGCTTCACATTATTCTGTCGTCAGAGAAACCGCAAAAATCAGATTTCCCAAAAAAAAAAAAATTCAATTTCTGCAGCGGCTATTCTACGGAGCAGTGTGTCGAATCATTTGCGTCCGGACGTGGGGGAGCAGCGTCGCAGACGTCGACACCTCGTCTGGCAGCACGACGACAGTGATGCGGAGCCGAAGTAAAGGAGATGAATCTTTCTAAAGTAATCCTGAACAGATACACAAGTTTAACTCGACAAGAGCACGGACAGCGTCTGACGCAAGAATGCCGTCGCGAGCGACTGCGTTCCCCGTTGTAACGGAATTTTAGGCGCACAGCTGTTTTCGCAACAGTTTATTGTAAACACTGCGTCATTTGAATTGTACGTTTATCTGATTCTGACGAATTACAGGGCGGTGAACTGGAAGGAAGTGCGATTACGATGAGAAGTTGAAGGTTTTTCTTAGCTGTAGATTAATCGGAAGAACGTAACATTTCTTATCGTATCTTCTGTGGATTAGGGGAGACCACACTATGCTGATTCCGCCTATTCACCTATGCGATGAAATAAAAAAAATTGAACACATTTACCCCTAGTTCGCAAATGCCTTCATCGCCTCGCTAGTACGGACGACCTCCAGATTCAGCCGTTGACAAAAGTTTGCTACCGACGCTTCCTTCTTTCCCAAACAGAGCAGGGCACACAGCGAGAGGTGAATAGCGTACACAGAAATGAATGACTTCGTTAAATATACTGATATCAGCTGTCTTTTTTTTTCCTTTCTGCTCTCACTATAAAGCTACGGCACAAGAGTAACACACACTGTGTGACGTGGTGGTTGTACGTGCAGGAACGGTAAAGTATAATCTGCTGGAACTAAGAGGTGCTATCAGTTTCTTCTGACCAGAAGACAAAGTAGCTTCAAATGTTACCAATACTGACTAAACTGAAAGCAGCAAAATAGTTCCTCCAGAACCACATCTTCACTGGCTCCAAAACTCCAATAGCAACTGGAAGTTTCGATGTTTACGTCGAGGCATCGGTCTGAAAGAAACAGAAGTGCCGTAGTATGCATTGTTCATGCAAATCTCCTGAGTACAACAGACGCTTTGTTACGCCAAAGTCAGTGTGTCAATGACAAATTAAAACTTCTAGTAGTAGACAGTGGTTCTAGTACAGCAACTATGTGTCTCCCGTAATTGGGTCACAGTTTTCAAAGATTACGTACATGTATGACTGGCGCCAGTTTCTAGTACAGTCTTCTAGTAAGGACCATTTAAACACGACGGAGAGTGCACAACGCATTTTGTAGAAGCAGATATTAATGAGTAATTTACTCTGTGTCGTCATCAAGGCAACTCTGATATTGATTTGATACGTGGCCGGAATGTGTGAGACGTCGCAGAACTACTTTCCGGAGGAAGATGCAACTACAACGTTAACACGGAGGAATCTTTTGGAACACTGAACGTATCATCTTGGTGAACAGAGGATAAGGTAGGGGCTGCATACGTGGGTTGTGACAATCTCTCGTAATAAACAGGACGGGAGTGTAGATGTTATAACGTCACGGTTGTGTATCATGGAACGCCATGTGTATGGAACATATGTAAATTTTCCACAGTATGACTACACATCTGCATATGCGTTTCTAGGGCTGGGCTGACAGCGGTGAGCTCCCGCGCTTGCCGACCATCACAAAGACACGTGAAACAAAAGTCGTTACAGTTTGCCCACTGACCGATCACACAGGAATGTTTGGACACTCTTTCAAAAGGGAGAATTTCAACACAAATGACAACAGCACACGCTACGCGGCAAACATTTCCCAAAATCCTTGGGTTGGATGAAAGCAGGGATGTTGGCTGTGTCGGTCGTCATTTCTGAAACTCTACGAATGGCGAAAATTTTTGACACGACAGAGCGTTAATCTCTAACCCACTATTATGAATTTACTCTACAAGCAACGTTTTCTGGTACATCACGCTTCTTATCTCGAAATTGCTTCGTCATCTGTACTAGGTCAAGCACAAGTCGTAGGTTTTTATTCCGTATTAAAATAGGACATTACGGATGTCACTTCTTAAAGCATAATGCCACACATGAGACGCAGTCGTAAGGAAGTGGCCAGAAAACTATATGCTTCCCGACAACGGATTCTGTGGAAGCGGCCAGCTAAATGAGCCACAGTCCAACAAGAAAAGGAATTGGTCGCATTCCTGTAATTCTGCCAATTGTGAAAATAAAGAGTTGGCAGGGCAGTGTTTGAAACGTTTGCTGTCGTTCCACGTGGCCAAACGTAACAAGGATAGTTATTGCATTAACGCCGCGAATCTTGTAGGAAGTAGATTAATTGAATTACCAAATGAGTGGTCCTAATGCGACAAGATCAGTTGTTGAAGTCAGTACTTGATTGCAGTTGCAGATAGTGCAACCGTCTAATCCATTTGGTTTCGAACCACAACACGGGAAGGATAGATGCAGGCGCCGTGTATACGTGTATCTCTACGGTCGAGCACATGAAGCCCGGTGTGTGTTCACAGATTCACGTACGCCAGCGAGGAGCACATAACGAAGTCAGGCATCGTAAACCAAAGTTTTGGCGGACTTCATTCTCGCGATAGGCGCCACCCAGCTACACGACAGAATAATATCGCTGACGCAAGCTTTTTCCATTTCTTTGCCTTCTCAGTGAATTAATCGTTGACTTGAATGCAGTCGTCCTCCTATCATGAGCAGTGTGTAAAGGCATTCGAGGAATCCTTTATCTGTTACCATTTAACACATCGATACAAAGAAATGATGCTGTCAACTTTTTAATTACGTCATCATAAGCGAGGCCTGGTGACAACATATTCGCTAATTCTAGGTACACGACTAAGTTTTCTCCTTGGCTCTAGAGCAATTTTTCTGTCCATTACACGTCTTCAAAACCATGGAGTGTAAATACGTTCCAGCTCTTACTGTTCCACGTATTCCGCACGACGCGTGTGATCCACGCGAGCGTAATAAAACAGCATCAGTGAGTTATTTGGCTTCGATAAAAACGTTTTAACGGTACTTCTTTACGGTTTTCTTTACATGTTTACCGGGAGATTTTTTCACTCAATCGCCTCCTTCTCGGGGGTGTAGCGTAACATCAGCTGGAGGCAGCTGTGACAGAAGGCCATCCACGAATGTGCCGAGTGCGAAAGAGCACAGTCCGGATGCGTTACAGTGGTACAACTGGCCAGCGGCTAGGGCTGTGATTCACATGTGGGGAAGGACACACACCTACGCGAGTTCTTGCTGTGGGTAGACATGCGTCAAGTAGGGATTCACTCTCATTTCGATGATGAACACTTGCATCTGAATTTTTCTCCCGTTTTCGCTTATTTCACAAAACCGCCATTACTCGCGGGAGAGTTAAAACTGCCAACATTCCGCGGTGCTGGCAGCAACAATCGGTCTCTGACGCAGCGACAAAGCTCTGTCGGTTGCAGGAGACGGAAAATTAACAGAAAAATAAATCCAGCTTCTACATTACTACTATATGTATTTGTGACTAACGTCTAAATGTGCTGACAATCAGTACAGAGTAATTATGCAGAGCTGATGCTGGTTTCGTGATTTTGTGTGTCGCGTGCTGGCTTTCCAGTGACGCGACGCAACGTGGGCGGACGACCGGGGTGGGAGTCATTCAGTGACGTATGTGCAGCGTACGTTAAAAGTGAACAATTTAAGCAGTGCTGGTTGAGCAGGGTTTCGCCATCCAGCATCGTTATACAGGGTCCGGAGAAACGATTTGACCAAAGGTGTAGGGCGGAAAGACAGTGTGAAACTTAGTAGTTTGGGTACAACAACTCGGGGTCGAAAATTCGTATTTTGGGCGCTACAGGAACGTAATTAAAATCTGACATGTGGACGTCTTTACTCAAAATGAAAGATAATTCACACAAAATGTAAGTGTAATCACAGTCTATGGACTAACCAGTCTCAGGACGATAACAAGAAATACTGTAAGCATCACATACACCTGCGTAATACTTAGCCGACGTTCTAGACAACATATCTTTAGAAATAAAGACAATCACATGTCCATGTTTTATATTTCAACATGTCTTGACAAAGTAAAGGAAACGTGATCCACCACTTACTTAGCGTTAAGTATGTCGCAGCAAATGTTCAGACTGCCCACCGTTTTCATGCTGGCATAGCGCTGTAAATATTCAACAGCCATTTCTAGTTCCTATACTCGGATTGGTTTTTTTAATGCTGTCTTTCTGCCCTACACTTTGGGTCAAACTGCTTTCTCACACACTGTATATGTGAGACAAGACATGGCAGAGTGATGGTCAACTTCTCAGGAGTCCATAGAAAGTGCTGGAAACGGCAAAATGACGGAATGCGCTGGTACCGATATATAACCATAAAATTTAATAGAAAAAATGCAATACGTTTAACCGTGTAGCTAGAATTTAAGATGTAAAATACGTTTCTTGATCACAAAAGTCCTCAACTGAAGTGGTGAACGTATAAATGTCGTGACCATAGCCTCCGTGACGTTACTATGGAGCAACATATGAGCCCCTGTGTTGTGTCGATTCCCTAAGGTCTCGACACAATGAGTGGCTAGGTGCACGCGAAACTAACGCAGACGGGCGTAATTTCTGAAACAGGAGACTGGATGAAAACTATAAAGAAAAGAAGAGAGATTTTAATATACTTAACTTTAATGTAGTCTTGTTCTTGTTGAAATACATCTCTTGCATAGTAGTAAGCAATTAGCAATGATACACATGGCGCCTTGCTAGGTAGTAGCGATGGACTAGCTGAAGGCTATTTAATCTGTCTCTCGGCAAATGAGAGGAATACTTGATAGGTCTAGTCGCAAGCTATGTCGTCCGTACAACTGGGGCGAGGTCATGTCCGTGTCTTGTGACCTGCCCTGTGGTGGCGCTACGTTTGCGAATACACAGTGGCGACACGCGGGTCCGACATGTACTACAGGACCGCGGCCGATTTAAGTTACCACCTAGCAAGTGTGGTGTCTAGCGGTGACACCACACCCTGCAGCGTCGGCATTCATGAAACGAGAGACAGTGCACCGGGGGTCGGTTCCCAAAGCACTCAAAATAAAACACGATTATTAACTGTGTTGGTCACATTGCTCCTATCATCGTAAGAAGTATTTTTACAGCATCTGTGACGTGTAAGTGATGACAGAGACCGATGAATACCGTCATATCAACTCCCCCCACACGTTAACCTATGGAACCAAGTAGCCCTCATTTCTTCTTCTGATCAGAGGCAAACCACATTCAATTTATTTACAGTTTTGACTGTACTCAAACGTGGTGAATTTTGCCTCTAGTCCTCCGTCAAGGTGTCTGACACCTGCTGCGATTTTCCATGTTTGTATTCGGCACTTAAGATGAACGGTACGACAGAGACGACGACTACACGGGAAACAGCATTCAGGTGAGGAAAATTTCGGAAACCATTTTCCTCTAATGATGAGGTTGCATGTTAAACATTAATTGGCTTTGATAGGATGAACAAACGTCGATGTCCAGAGCTTCATAATTTTTACACACATCTCTCTGCAATGGAGCTGCCCTTGACGAAGCGAACTTGTCATTTTGTGTAATGTGAAGTAGTGGTGAGTACGGAATCCTGGCAGACGCCAGTGGAGTCGTGATATGGGGGAAGATGAGGAGCAGATTGCACGTAAAGGGATGTCCAAAAGCCTCGTGCACGGCCACTGAAGCGTACGTAGCTGATTTATTAAACAATCAGCATTACGCTCGTTGCGGAAAGAAGCGCGCGATGGGCACTGCTGCAAACACATTTCACCGAAAAGCGTTTGGCGTTTACGCACGGCGGCAAAACTACTCAAAGACTGAAGACCCATTCAGACCGCTGTGCACAGAGTCAGGGGGTCTCTTGTCTCCGGCCACTGTTTGCCGTGGCCCTCGCCACTGAGCGAGAGGCTGGCTGTCGCTATTAGCACATTCCCAGGATCCATATCGCAGTGTTTGCGTGATAAGACAGAACTGCTATTGGCAGATCGGTTTGCAAATACTGCCCTACGTACTATGTAGTAGCAGTCCTACTATTTGGCGGTATATTGATAATTTTTACTTATCGACCGTCTGACAGCAACTGAATAAAACACAATTTTAGTGGCATGCGCATTTCGCCTTTATTTTCTGCAAGACATCATCAGTGGCAGGTTGCGTGGACAATTTCTTACATATTACGCTCCTGTTGCATTTTCGGTGTTCTTCTTCTTATGAATGCGAATTTGCGGTTTTTTCACACATTCCACAGCACTACGAACTGAACGCTTGTTTCAATGGAATGTTTTGGTTTCTGTTGCCGACTGTCAGACGGTCCATAAGTAAAAATTATCAATATACCGTAATATTACACGCAACTGAGGAAGACAGGACTACAAAAGTTGAAGATGTCTACTATTTGACGTTCACAGAAACGGACTGGGTACCAGATACGCTTCCTAATGTAAGTATATTACGGAGAAATCGAAGATTCGAATACTACAGAACGATTCTGTCATCGCAAATGTCCCGCAGACGTGTTTGTCCCATATTGGGCAAAGACTTCGAGAGAGTATCTAGGAATACAAATCGCACCGATGTGTGGTACAGCTCTGCGACGCCGTCTGTTGAAACACGACGAATGGCACGTTTAACAAGAGGGTATACATAATGACAACTTTTATTTTCGTGGTTTTTCAAAAAACATTGCGGAATTGTTTTAATATATACCAATAATGTGAAACAGACTACGTTAGAATTTTGAAAGCATAAGGAGTATAAGGTTTGCGCTTGTAGCCCGGTGACTTAAAAACGATCGGCCAGACATCCGCCATTTGCACGCTTTCAAAGAGGGTTAACACATACACTAGAAAAAAAAGTGTCGTACTAAACGGAAACAATCACCTCTTCAGAAACTCATGCATCTGGGAAAATATGTCAAGCAGTCAGCCCTTACAACACAAGTAAGGCCTGAATAAATACACGTGTGCGACAGAGTTGCAAACGGTTACGTAGACACCACTGAGATGTTTCTAGAGTGTACTAAAGTCAGAGACAAACAAAAAGTATGCTCTTGAAATTCCTTAACTTCCTAAAACGACGGAACTTTTCGAGTGCCAAATCTATTTTGTTACTGTGGCCAATAACAGACCTAGCTGTGTCGGTTCCAGAATACATAATGTCATAGGCAGCTTTCCAGGTAAGCAAATTCGTCTCTGGTTTTACGGTGGTGAGTTTCCTGCTCTGCTAATGGTGCAATTTGCTTGCCCGCGGCCAACAACACGTGTGAAAACAGAGAGGGTATTACGAAACCTGAATATGCTTTGGACGATAATGCGATAAAACAGTTAGCAATAAATGTAAATATTCGCTGTAGTATTTTAGGTAAAATTAGTTGCGTTATTTATATTGAGATAAAACCAAGGTACATCAGTTCCGTGGAAAGGCAGGCCGCAAGAGATGGGAACGTAGAGCAGAAACTTGCACCGGCACCGCGGCTACAGTCTTTCCTTGAGGAGCTGAAGAGGATTTCCCCGACTTGGTTGCGATTCGAGCATGGGGGGGGGGGGGGGAAGCAGCGCCGCAGACATCGACGCCTTCTTTAACAGCACGGCTGCAGCCGGCTGGTGCAGAGAGAGGCGATGGACAGATTCGTCCGAATCTAACGCGCCAAACACGCCGAAAGCATTTGTGTCCAGAATGCCGCTGCGACACACTCCGTTCGCAGTTGTAACGAAATTTTCGGCGCAGTACTGCTTTCGCGACATTTCAAAAATTCACCTCTTTGTAATTGTTCGTTTATGTACTGCTGAAGAAACGAAAACCTCTGAACTAATGACGATGATGAGTCTACGAAACATTTAGGTTTGGAAATAGAACGATTATGGAATTTATTGTCGATTATATCAGTTAGTATCATTTCCTGGTGACGAATACGATAGATTGTTACTTTCCACGTCTGCATACGAGTTTTAGCCGCTGTTTCAGAGCAATAAATCATTGTCTCTCCACGTGAACAAATCGCTGCTCGACACTCAGTCATGTGAATGCCAACAAGATAAGTAAGAAGGAAGAAGACGTTGAATCTTTATAGCTCGTCCATTAGTATTGCGAAAATATTGAAATGCTTTCAAATGTGAACAGAGTGTGTAATATAGCACACAATAGTTTGCTGTAGGGAGGTGGAAGTGTTATGCAAGCATGACGCCACAAGTGATTACTGGAAGTCAGTAGTGTTTTTCATCGAAGAATACGATGCGTAATTTCGATTGGGCAGAATGATAACTTTGGCGAGTTTGTGTCTGAAAGGCCTAACTCTAAACGTGGGTTTATATAGATTAAATACAGTCATGTGCGCTCCACCGGCGTTATTTATCGCTTCTAACTCCGATGAATGTAAAGTTTGACTGATGGCTGTGCATTTACTATCATTTTTCCGTTTTCATTTTCTGCATCAAACCGCCATTATTCGCGAGAAGGTTAAAACTGCCGACATTGTGGAGCGCCAGCACCAGCAATAGCTACCTGAGGCAACGACAATGCCCTGTGGGCTGCAGCAGACGCAGAATTAACGGAAAAATAAACTCAACTTCTACATTTCTACGATCTGCGAGTGCGATTAAAAGTGCTCAACGTCAGTACCGTGTCGTCATGCGAATCCGACGATTTTGTGTAATCCCTTTTGGTGGTCAGTCAGTGACGCGTGTGAAAAAACGCAAACGTAAGCAGTGGCGGTGGAGGGGGGTTTCGCCGTCCTGCACTGTCACACATTATCAGACATGACACGACAAGGGTGCTGACCGCAGTCTCAATTCTTCGATAAAATGAAAGTGCTTAAAAGCGTAAAATGATGGAATGCTGTGGTAGTGTTTTTTTGCTTCGACATACAGCAAGAAATGCGGCATCGGTGACCATGTTTCCGGAGTCGATATGATAGCGTTTACATGACGAACCAGAAGCGGTAGCGGCAGATCGGTTTATGAAAAGCACATTCGTTAGCCGTTTGTACAACTGTTAAATAACGATTTATATTTTGTTTGACACAATGAAAGCGATTATTAACATACCGTTTCTTTTTCGTCGCGGGAACACAGAGAAACAAAGATTTTACTTTTACGCCTAACATTTCTCCTCCATCCGACATTTATAATTTTCTGCAAAGAGATATCAGAATTTCCGTGTCCACTATTATATACAAGGTCCTTGATCGTTGAATGACAGAATGGCGCCCGTACACATCTTTTTCGCGCTGTTTATTCCGTTTCAACGTCTTATTCCTTATATCAAAGCTTAACACGGCAAGTCGCATGCTGCCATCGGTCGGCCATCGGCTACACTGCGTCCTCTGTAACTCGTTTCTCAGTTACCTTCTTCTGCAACATCGGGCGCCATCAGAACGTCTTTAGATAGCGCTCTTTGGCGTGCGAATCACGCACTTCCGACAAATAAAAACAGAACATTCGTTCATAAAAATCTCTTGTAGTGGGCAACGAGAGAGGGCTGTACCCTATTTGTGTGAAAGAAGGTAAATTGAGACAACTGTGAGCCGACAAGACTGCCACATCAGAGAAACAGGCAGTTGCGATTTCAAATCCGCCTCCACACAGCACCAGAGAATATCGTATAACGCAGTCAGGAGCCGTAGAATAAATTTCACACTGTTTTCGTTCTCGAGCGAAGCGTTGCTCAGCGCTTTCAAATTAGTAGTAGCATATTAAAACATGAAATAAGTTTATATTTTGTATTTCTTTTGAAAAGAATGGAAATAAATAAAGTTTTTTTTTTCGTCACGTTCCAACACTACCAGGAACATCTTTTCTGTTTTCCAGATAGGAACAAAATTGATTTCAATGTCAGGTGCAAGTATATTCCCTGCGTAGCGTACTTTTCAACTATTTAATATAATACGTGGCCTTAATTTCTCTCTAGTTCTTCAGTGACAGGGCACAATTCCTGGCATGGAGAACAAGGGACATAAGCAGTTAGGTGCGGCGCTGGAAGATACATCATGTGAATGGAGAAAGAGCTAAAGTAACAACCGGCGGCAGTCTTCAGAGAAAGCGGTCGCGAATCATGTGTTGAGTGCGACGGACTACCTGGCGGATCTTGAAACGGAAAATCTGAACATCAACAGTAGCGGGAGGCAAAGGCCGGACAAGTTCTGATAGATAGGAAGATTATCCAGCAATCTGTGGGCGGCGATATACCACTGTGTGGACAGATTAAAATTGCGTAACTGATCAGTGAGTGGGACAGGATACCGGCAGCAGACGCAGCAATATGCTGTGCTCACAGTTTTGGAAATTAGTTCGCTGGCTTGAGTAGGGAGAGACTCCAATGTTTCTCTTAACCAGGTACACGGATTGACATGTGTCTTTTTTCGTGGAAGATCAAAAGTTGCTTATGAATTATAAAGATATGTTATGCGCCTAATACTACTAAAGATGTACCCGGCAATAGTGGGGCAACTTTGAAATGTACAAGCAGAAATGCTTGACGTTTACTGAGTGTAGAATGAGGAAAGTCGGCAACAAACGAATAACCAGACAAAAATTGAATGTAAAATTGTTAATAATCACGCCGCTCGTAAAAAAGTATTATACAGAGCGTTTAATAGATTATAGTGATACCGAGAAAATACACAGGTGTTCAAGGGTGAGAAACTATCGAAATGCTCGATAAAGATAAATAAATGATTGGATACAGCGAGACACGTGGCGCGTGCTCTACGGAGACAGGGGTGCGATGTGGCGCCTCAGCCGCTGTGGCCGCCATTAAGACTTGAGGAACGACTCAGCTGTCACTGCAGCCCTATGATGGCGGACATCTGTGGCCAAGTCTTAGTATTTCGTTCTTGTTTATCACGGTTGCTCAAAAAATTGAAACATTTATTCACACTATGCAGTATGTAATTCGGCTCACCCTGTTACTAAATGTTCAGTTTATAAAGAAAGATATAAATTACATGAAGGGCATTTCTGCTCTGGCTGGAGCAATTGTCTCCTCCACGATTGCATGATAGACGTAACACTTGTATCACGTGTGAGCATTTTCCTCATTCTTTACCTAAGAAAAATACGAGACTAGTAAAATTAGTAGTCAACTTCGTCATGAATTACAGGCTCAGTTGCGCGTAGTTCGTAGGAACGTGGCAGGGACGATATCTTTAGTGAGTTTGTCTGTGGTGGACGCAACATAAAACCTGCGTTTCTGTAATTGCTGCTAACTCAATCGCATCACGAACATTATCGTTCAAAATTGTCAACGCGTTAAATTAACAGAAACGTACTGTTTGACTGCCAGTTGCCGCTTTCGTTACTCCTTCCTGTTTTGATTTAATTAATAGAATACCAGTTACTCCGGAGAATGCCTGAATCTAACTGCCACCATTCCGTGGCGCCAACACCAACAATCGACCGCTGATGAACCGACAGAGCTCTGTGGTCTGCAGGAGACGCAGAATTAATGGAAAGATAAACTCGGCTTCTGCATACTACGATCTGCGTTTGCGATTAATGTCTGAGTGTGCTTACAATCAGTACGGTGTCACCATGCGAATCTGGTGCTGGTTTCGTGATTTTGTGGATCGCGTGCTGGCTTTCCAGTGACGTGGCGGAATGTAGGCGGTCAACCTGGCTGGGTGTCATTCAGTGAGATACGTGTAGCGTCTGTAAAATGTGAATAATTTAAGCGGTGCTGGCTGAGCGACGTTTGCCATGCAGGAATGTTATACAGGGTGCGGAAAAACAATTTGACCAAAAGTGCAGGGCGGAAAGACAGTACGAATCATAGGAATTAGGGTGCCGCAAGTAAGAGCCGCAAATGCGTAATTTCGGCGCTACAGGAGTGTAATTAAAATCTGACATGGAGACCACTTTACCCAAAATGAATGGTAATTTATAGAAAATGTACGGCTGAACACAGTCTTTGGACTAACCAGTCTTCAGGATGAGAACAAGAAAACTAAAACATCACATACACGTTCATCATACTTAGGCGACGTACCACACAATATTTCCTTAGAAATGAGGACAATCGCGTGTCCATATTTAATACTTGAAGATGTCTTGAAAAGGTCAAAGTAAATGAAAAATGAGTCACCACTTAATTAAGTAAGCGTGTCGTAGCAAGTGACATAATGATAGTCGAACTCTCACGACTCCATAGAAAGTGCTGGAAACGACAAAATGACGGAACGCGTTGGTAGCGATGTACAACTATAAAATTTAGTGGACGGCAAGTACGTGAAAGAAAATGCGAAACGTTTAAGCAAGTAGTAGATGTATAAATGTGGTGAGAAAAGCGTCTGGCACATTATTATGGGGCAACATATTATGAGCCCCTACAGCGTCGGTATTAATGGAACGAGAGGTACAGTGCAGCATTGGTCAGTTCCCCAGTTACCTATGGACTGAAAATGAAACGCAACTTTTAATGGCGTTGGTCGCATTGCTCCTATCATAGAGACGAACTAATTTTATAGTTTCTGTGATGTGGAAGTGATGACTCATAGAGCGATGAATAGTCTGATATCTGCTGCTCTCCGTATCTCGATATATCCCTGGGACACAGTAACCTATGAGACCAAATTTCCCTGATTTGTTCTCCTGGCAGAGGCGAACTATATTCTATTTACGGTTTTGACTGTACTGAAATGTCGTGAAATTTGCCTCATGTCCTCCATGTAGGTATCTGATACCTGCAGCAAGTTTCCATGTTTGTACTGAGCAGTCGGGATGAACGATACGACAGAGACGACGACTACACGGGAAACAACATTCAGATAAGGAAAATTTCGGAAACCGTTTTAATCATGTGGTTACATGTTACACAGTAATCGGTTTTGCTAGAGTGAGCAAATGTCCATGTCCCGAGCTTCATAATTTTTACACGCGTGGTCTCTACAATGCAGCTGTCCTCGACGAAGCAAACTTATCAGTCTTTGCGTAATACGAGGTGGAGACATTAACAGATGGTTTAGAGTACGGATTCCTGGCAGACGCCAGTGGAGTCCTGATGTGGAGGGTGAGGAGGAGATTGGAAGTAGAGGAACGTTCAAAAGTCTCGTGCTCGGCCATTGAAGCGTTCACAGGTGATTTATTGAGCGATCAGGATTACGCTCGTTGTGGAAAGAAGTGCAAGATGGACACTGCTGCAAACACATTTCGCCAAAAAGCTTTGGGCGTTTAGGCACGGCGACAAAACTTGTCAAACAGTAAAAACCCATCCACACGGCTGTGCACAGAGTCAGGGGGTGTCTTGTCTCCGGCCACTGTTTGCCGTGGCCCTCGCCACTAAGCGACAGGCTGGCTGTGGTCATAAGCACATTTCCAGGATCCATATCGCAGAGGTCGCGTGATGAGACGGAACTGCTATTAGCAGATCCGTTTGCAGAGACTGCTCAATGTAATAAATAGTAGCTGTCCTACTATTTGACGTTCACAGAAACGGACTGAGTACCAGATACCCTTCCCTACGCAAGTATGTTACTGAGAAATCGGAGATTCGAATAGTAGAGAACAATTGTATCATCGCAAATGTCGTGGCAGTTGTGTTTGTCCCATATTGGGCAATCGCTTCGAGAGAGTGTGTAGATATACAAATCGCGCCGATCTGTGGTGCGGCTTTGCGATGTCGCCTGTTGAACCACAACGAATGGTACGTTTAAGAAGAGGAAATAAATATGACAACATTTGTTTTCGTGGTCATTCAAATAAATCGCGGGATTGTTTTCATATATACCAAGAATGTGGAACCGAGTACGGTGGAATTTGGAGATATAAGACGCTGCAGGAATAAAATCAGCATGTTGGCAACAGACGTCACGTAATCCGTTGGTCGAGGCGAACACAAAGCCGTGAGGAGTACAAGTTTTGCGCTTGTAGCCCAGTGAGTTAAACACGATCGGACAGATCTCCGCCGATTACAACCTTTCCAAGTGTGTTAATACCTGTAGTAAAAGAGAAGTTGTATTAAATGGAAAAAATCGTCTGTCCAGAAATGCATGGCTCTTTTGAGAGTAGTTGCCGTGTTATTCTAGTGAGAAGCAAAAAGGCCGGGCTCGCCCGATTTCAGGGCTAGCATATGTGGCAGTGCGCAACCGTTCATAATGAATGAGACGCGAGTGTGGATGTTATGTCGCCACTGTGGTGTACGAGCAAGTAACGCCGGCCGTGGTCTCTAGTTAATGAAGTACTGTCGCAAAGAGACTGCACAGCTACGCACTAAGCTCTCGATAACACGAGATACAATAATAACAACAACTCATTCTCTATCCATTATCATCACGACAATTGTAACACGCTTTTAGTATGTGGCCGGAATATGTAAAGAGCCACAGCACCGCGTCGCAATGGAAGGTGCCAAATTAAGGAGAACATGTCAAGCAGTCAGCTCCTAAAAGACAAGTTTAAACCAGAATAATTATATGTAAGCGACAGAGTTGCAGACGGTAAGATAAACACCTCTGAGATGATTTTAGAATGTATTGAAGCTAGAGCCAAACAAAAAGTATGCCCTGGAAATTCCTTAACTTCCTAAAACGACGGTCTTTTTCGAGTGCCACATGTCTTCTCTTAGTGTGGCCAACAACAGGCCAAGCTGTGTCGGCTATAGAATAGATGTAAACCTTCACAAGTTGCTTTCTCGGTAAGCAAATTTGTCTCCGATGCTGGTTTGACGACGGTGGGTTTCCTGCACTGCTAATGGCGCGTTTGATTGCCGGCGGCCACAAACACATGTGAAAACAGTGAGGGTATTAGGAAACCTGAATATGCTTAGGACGATAATGCGAGAAGACAGTTAGTAATAAATGTAAATATTCGCCGTAGTGTTTTGGCAACATTATTTACGTTGTATATATTCAGGTAAAACCAAGGAACATCTGTTCCGTGAAAAGACAGGCCGCAGAGACGAGAGTGTACAGCAGTAACTTGTACCGTCACGGCGGCTACTGCCTTAGCGCTGGGAAGCTGCAGAGGCTCTCCTAGAATTGATAACTTTTAACCCGTGGTGGAAGCAGCGTCGCAGACATCGACACCTTGTTTTCCAGCACGGCAGCAGTCGGCTGGTTCAGAAAGAGGAGACGGAGACATTCGTCCGAAGCTCGGTTTGTTATTCACGGCTAATCCGGCGAAGAACGCCGAAAGCGTGTGTCAGGGCAATGTCGCTGCGATACACTCCGTTCCCATTTGTAACGAACGTTTCGGCACGGTTCCAAGTCTCTGTAATTGTTCGTTTACGTATTGCTGAAGAAACAAAAGCCTCTGAACTAATTACGATGGTGAGTTAACGAAACATTCAGCTTTGCGAAGACAACGGCTATGGAAATTACTCTCGCTTATATAAGTTAATATCATTTTCTAGCGACCAGTATCATGGGTAGTTTCTGTTGGAACGAACGAAGACTTTTGCGATTCGGTTTCTACGTCTGCATACGAGTTTCAGCCGCTGTTTCAGAGCGATAAAACATTATCAATCCCTGTTAACAGGGAGCTCACACAACGTTTGTGAATGCCGACATGATAATTAAGCAGTAACAAGACGAAAAATCTTTTTAGCTCGTCAATTACTATTGCGAAAATATTGAAATGCTTTTATATGCGGACAGTGTTTAATATAGCAGACAATCGTTTGCTACAGGGAGGTGGAACTGTCACGCAAGCACGATGTCACAAGTGATTAGTGGAAGTGAGTAGCATTTTTCATTGAAGAATACGATGCGTAATTTCGATTGGACAGAATGATAACTTTTGCGAGTTTGTGTGTGGAAGGCCTAACTCTAAATGAGGGTTTAAATGGACTACATACAGTTATGTGTGCCCCACCGACGTTGTTTATCGTTTAAAGGTTTATCGTTTATATATGACGATAGTATCTGTTCCCGAAAGAACAGTTACCGTTGATGACCTTGCAGCTTTCGTAGAAATGATAAGTAAATGGACACCCTAGCTGCAACAGGCGTTGATATACTTCACTGGGGACATGTTGAAAATGTGTGCCCCGGAGATCCCGGGTTCGAGTCCCGGTCGGGGCACACATTTTCAACATGTCCCCAATGAAGTATATCAACGCCTGTTGCAACTAGCGTGTCCATTTACTTATCATTTCATTTAGTTTATCGTTTACATGTAAAGTTTGATTGGTGGTTGTGCATTTACTATAATTTCTCCGTTTTCATTTTCTCCATAAAACCGCCATTGTCAGCGAGCAGGCACTTATGCAGTTTAGCAGGTACGGAAAATTATGAGCAGCATATTCTCATCATCAACTCATTAAATGAAAATGGATGTTATATGGTGAATGATCACCAGTTCAATATTTTCGAATCATAGGCGGCCGCTGCCGCGGCCGCATTCCAAAAAAAAAACTCCCAACCTAACCTCAAGTGGGCTACGCTACAGATGTGTAAATATACAGTGGGGGGAGTTTATTAAAAGTTTGTTAATTTTGCACTGGCGTTTGATTGTGGCTAATTAGTAAAAATACATACCTACCGTTTCGTTAAAATGAACGTATACTGTAATCGACAATATATTGAAAACTAAAAAAAAAAAAAGTTAAAAAAAATTTAAAACAATTTTTTTGATGTAAATAATTGACTGGGGCGAAAATAAATATCGTATTCGTAATCAGCGTATCACATTTGACTATAATCGATCAAATTTTGGAAAGAAATGAAAAATTTTTTCCGTACCTGCTAAACTGCATAAGTGCCAGCGATTAAGTGATAATCTGCCGACATTGTGGAGCGCCAGCAGCAACAATAGGTCGCTGGGGCAGCGACAAAGCACTGTGGGCTGCTGCAGACGCAGAATTAACGGAAAAATAAACTGAGCTTTATCTTTCTACGATGTGCAAGCGCGATTAAAAGTGCCCAACGCCAGTACCGTGTCATTATGCGAATGCGACGCCGGTTTTACGATTTTGTGTAACCCGTGCTGGCGTTCGAGTGGCGTCCCTTTTGGTAGTCGGTCAGCGACGTGTGTGAAAAAAAGCAAACGTGAGCAGTGGCGGTTGGGCGGGGTTTCGCCGTCCTGCACTGTTACACATTATCAGACATGACCGCAGTCTCAATTCTTCGATAAAATGAAAGTGCTTAAAACCGTAAAATGATGGAATGCTGTGGTAGTGTTTTTTTCGCTTCAAATTACAGTACGAAACCCGGCATCGGTAACGAGGTTTCGGGAGTCGATGTGATAGCGTTTACATGACGAACCAGCAGCGGTAGCGGCAGTTCGGTTTATGAAAAGCACATTCGTTAGCCGTGTGTAGAACTGTTAAATAACGTTTATATTTTACTTGACAGAATGGAAGCGATTATTAACATACCGTTACTTTCTCGAAACGGAAACACAAGAGATTCAAATATTTTCTTTTTACGCTAAACATTCTCCTCCGTTCGACATTTATAATTTACTATAAAAAGGTATCAGAATTTCAGTGTCCATAAACTCTGAATATAATTGCCATCATTCCGTGGCGCCAGCAGCAACAATCGACCGCTGATGCAGCGACAGAGCTCTGTGGTCTGCGGGAGACGGGGAATTAACGGAAAGATAAACACGGCTCCTACATTACTATGATCTGCAATTGCGATTAATGTCCGAAGGTGCTTACAACCAGTACAGTGTCACTATGCGAATCTGGTGCGGTTTCGTGATTTTGTGGATCGCGTGCTGGCTTTCCAGTGACGTGGCGGAATATAGACGGACGACCTGGCTGGGTGTCATTCAGTGACGTATGTGTAACGAACGTATGAAGCGACTAATTTAAACAGTGCTGTTTGGGCGAGGTTTGCCATCCAGCACCGATATACAGGGCGTGCAGAAACAGTTTGACCAAAAATGTAGGGCGAAAGGACAGCATGAAACATAGGAATGTGTGTATGGCAACTAAGAGTCGTAAACGCATATTTTCAGCGCTACGGGAACGTAATTGAAATCTGCCATACTGAGGCCCTTGTTCAAAATGATGGGTATTTTACAGAAAATGTATACATACATTTCAAGCGTCACAAACACGTGTATCGCATTTAGCTGACGAACGAGACAGTACTTCTTCAGAAATGAGGACAATCACATGCCCATGTTTCTTGTTTGAGTATATTTAAAAAAAGTGAAAATGAGTGAAAAATGAGGGACCACTTAATTAACAGGAGTATGTATAGAAAATGTTCAAACTGACCACCGTTTCCATGGCTGTCGTAGCGCCTTAAATATTTAACTGCGACCTGTATTTTCTATACTCAGATTCCTTCGTTTGACACTCTCTTTGTGCGCTACGCTTTTGGTCAAATAGTTTTTCCGCCCTGTAAATGCCAGACGATGCGTTACACAATGTTGTTCGAATTCTCAGGAGTCCAGTACACTTAATCGTTCGCAGGATGTGCTAACAAACACTATTCTACTTATTAACTGTTTTGACAATACTTATATTTGGTGAATATTGCTTCTAGCCCTGCACCAAGGTGGGCTAACAGAATCGGATACCTGCCGCGAGTTTCCATGTTTGTACTGAGCAGTCAAGATGAAAGGCGCGACACAGACATCGACTACGCGGGACAGAACATTTACATGACCAAAATTTCGGAGACCAATTTTCTGTTGTGGTGGTTACATGTGAGACCTTAATAGATTCCACTAGCCGGAACGACCGCCTGCGGTACGTTCCAAGCTTCATACGTATCACACTGAGCAACTGTCGACGATGAAACAAACTTGGCGGTGTTTTCGTGTTGTGAAAGGAAGACGTCAATATGTAATGTAGAGTACGAATTCCTTACGGAGATCAGTGAAAATATAAGATGGAGAAGTGTGAGGAGCAGATCACACGTAAAGGGATGTTCAAAAGTCTTATCCAGGCCCATTAAAGCGTTCGTGGCTGCTTTATTAGTAGACGGAAATTACGCTCGTTGTCGAAAGAAATACGAGGCGGGCACTGGTCGAAACGTTTTGCACCTGAAAAGATTAGGCGTTTAGATATGGGCAGGAGACTTGGAGTAAATTCACATTCCCACCGCTGTACACAGGGTTAGGGGACGTTTTTGTCACCATCCACTGTTGTGTGGCGGAGCCTTTGCCAATAAGCGAGAGGCGGCTGTGGTTGTAGGGACACATCCAGCATCGACATCGCAGGTGTGGAATGTAGTAGCAGTCCTACCATTTTACTGTCACAAAACGATTTGAAGGCCGCATACACCTCCCGAATTATGTATATAACCGACAATTCAGAGATTCGAATACTAGATAACAACTGTATCATAACGAATTTCCCGCAGATGTGCTTGTCCCACACTGGGCAATCATTTAGAAAGAGTACCTAGGCATAAAAATCGCACTGGCTCGTGGGACAACTTTGCGATGTCGACTATCGAAACACGAGTGATAGCACGTTTAATAAGAGACAATCAAAATACTAACTTTTGTTTTACGTGATAATCAAAACAATTTGCAAGATTGTTTTAATATATGGCAAGAATATGAAGGACACCACGGCAGAGTTTCGAGATTGGCCGAAGGTACGGAACACGGTTTGTGTCCAAAATTTTACACAGGCCGACGTGCAGCGTGTAACGCATTCAGGCCCCGTGAACAAAGCTCTTGTGGAGTTGGTTCTCGCGACCGGCTCTGCCCAGCAACAGGAAAGAAGAATATGGATGAGACACGTTTTTTTGTTTTAATCTTCTACCGCCTTGTCAGTGAATTACTGTTTGACTTGAACGTGTTCTTTGTCCTCACAGGTGCAGTGTGTAAAGGTTCTGGATAGATATATTTTAATCTGTTTCCAGTTAGGAATGGAATCTGTCGATACACACCGCGTTTAAATTCCGCATCGGCACAAAGCAGGTGACATTGTCGACAATTTTTTATGCATCTTCACAATCGATGTCTGTTGACAATATAGACGCTGATAATGCGTATATGATTAAGAATTGGGTGTGACTCAAGACGAATCTTTCTAGCCGTTACAAGTCTTGATAACCTTGAAGCGTAAATACGTAACAACTCTTACCACACAAAGCGTGTGATCTGGGTGGGCATAATAAAACAGAATCTCATGCATTAACTGACCCGGATAAAAATGTTTTGACGGTGTGTTTTGACGATTTCTGTACGTGTTTTCTGAAAGATTTTCTCACACAACCTCCTCCTCCTCCTCCTCAGAAATTTAGGATACCATCAGCTGGAGGCAGCTGTGACAGAAGGCCGGCCATGAATGTGCGGACTGCGAAACAGCACTGTCGGCATGCATTAAAAAAGGTGCAACTGGCCATCGACTAGGCGTGTGATTCACATGTTGGAACGGACACGCATCTCGTGAATGGCGGGCGACGCGACCTCCTGCTGTGGGTGGATTTTAAGAAAGGTCAGATAACAGCCGTCACTCGCGAGAGAGTCGAACTGCCATCAGTGGCAAAGCTCTGTAGGCCGCAGGGGACGCAGAACTGACGGAGAAATGTGTTCGGCTTAACTATGTATAATATGTCGCACTTGGGTTCTAAGCAAAAATATTGGCAGCACTGTTAACGACACACAACCGAGACAAACAGACTATTTTATTTCATACAAGGGTTTTACGTATTCTGTCATCAGAGAGGCCGCACAGATCAGATTTCGCAACTGTAGTTTCAACCTGGACAGCGGCTGCACTCCACAGTAATTCGTCGAATCATTGACGCCCCGACGTGGGGAAACAGCGTCGCAGACATCGACATCTTCCCTGGCAGCACGACGACAGTGATACGGTCACCGAAAGAAGAGCCATGGAACTTTATAAGATAATCCTGAATCGCTACTCAAGTTTAACTCGGCGAGAACACGGACAGCGTCTGACGCAAGAATGCCGTCGCGAGCAATTCCATTCCCAGTTGTAACGGAATTTTCGGCCCACAGCAGGTTTCGTGGCAATTTATAAACAACTCGTCATTTTAGTTGTCCGTTTATCTCATAGCGAAGAGCTATAGAGCGGTTAACGAGAAAGAAATGCGATTACGATGATGAAGTGAAGGCTTTTCTGAACTGTAGTTTAATCGGAAGACCGTAATATTTCTTGTCGTGTTTTCTATGGGTTAAGGGAGACAACACTATGCTCTTTCAGTGAATTCCCCTAGGCAATGAAAGTAAAAAAACAGATTTACCCAGAGTTGGGAAATCGCTTCATCGCCTCACTAGTAAAGGCGACCTCATTTCATGGCAGATGTGGTTTGGAAACTGAGTTTCAGCTGTGGGCAAAAGTTTTCTACCGAAACTAACTAGAGACGCTCCTTACTTCCCAAATAAAGCATCGCATACGGCGAGAACTGAATAACAGGCACAGAAGTGAAAGAGAGGAACTCGTATATAATGATTTCATCATTTTTTTCCTTTCTGGTCTCAATATACACCTGCGGCACAGCCTGAGCAAAACGCGTGTGACGTTGTGGTCCACGTGTAGGAACGGTCAAGCGTAGTCTGTCGGAACAAAGAGGTGCTATCAGCTTCTTAAGACCAGAAGACAAAACAGCTTCATTTGTCACCAATCCTGATTAGACTGAAAGCTGCTACATGTAGCATCTGGAACCGTACGTGGGTAAACTCCAAAGCAGTTTCGATATTTACTTCGAAGCGTCGGTCGGAACGAAAGAAAAGTAGTATGCGCCATTCACAGAAATATTCAGAGTACGTTATAGTGCTACAACGATGAAAAATAATATTACGACAATGTCAAACCTTATTTTCATAAAATAAAGAATAACTGACGATATTAAAATTGTAATTATAATTTTATTATTTTAATTTTTGAGCTCAGTGAATCAAAGACTTTCTATTGCACGGAATAAACTAGCATTGTTTGTACTACGAAACTATATATGATTCTTAAGTGAGAACTAATTCTATGTAAGACATTTTGTCTGGGCGGGTTTTGTGCTCGTACTGGTCGGTAGAGAGAGAAAAGTTTCTTAATCGATGTATGTAATGTGAATGTATAAAGGCTATAAAAAGGAGAGAGAGAGAGAGAGAGATAATTCTAGCGGACAATGACCATATTGTATAAGAAATACGATATCTCTAAAGCGTATAGTACTGTGATTTAAAAAGACTGAAAATTGCGGTGTTTAATCTAAACCTGTCCTGAATAACAGCGAAGAACATTTATGTCATCATATATTTTCTTCGTTTGACCACGGTTGTGATTCGCATGTTACTTTTTGTTACGCGACGTGTTATGAATATTTTCATTATACACGCAAAAGTGCACACAGCTTTGGTCGAACCTGCATCTTTCGGAAACGATAACTCTTAATCAGCACAATTACGCGAATACCGTCTGAATCGCAACCGTGTTCACAAAAGTGTTTCCTGGACCTGATTTTTATAAATGTGTAGACTGAAAGCGAACAATATTGCACCATCGCTGGCTCGCAACAATTGAAAGGAAACAAAACAGGGACTGAACAACTTTAAATTTTAAGGCCGTCAGCGTTACGAAATCTGAACGACGTAAGTTAATTAATTAAATATTAACAGGAAGAGAATTATTAAATTTTAAAGATTAAATGATAGCAAGAATTTAAAGCATTTTAGCATCAGTACGTTTCTTTGCATTAGTAGTTGAGTATCAGATACCATCATATCTATTTAAAAGATAGTGCGTAAATAACATTGCCACCTTTTATAAATATTGTTCTAGCAATTCAACGTGAGACGCTTTCCTATGTAAAGTCAGTGTTTTGGAGACATATTAAACATTTTATTAGTACACACTAGTTTCAGCTTAGCAACTGTACTTGCCGTAATTGGGACACGGTTTTTTAAAGATTATCAACATACACAATGCGTGCCATTTTGTAGTGCGGTTTATTGGTATGGACTTTTCGCACACGTCGGAGAGCGGGCACCACACTTCGTACGAGCACCTAGTAATGTTAAATTTCTTCTCTATTCTCATTAGGGCAACTTTCATGCTGATTTGATACGTGGATGGAATGTGTAAGAAATCACAGCACTACTTCGCAGAGGAGGAAGCAAACCACAACGAAAACTCTTTGGCAACAAAGGTTGTGCAATCCGATTGTCGATGCAGAAAATAAAGCGATGGAAATTTGTGCGTTTGGAACATGTAATCCCCGTTTTCCTAACGATCGATTAGATGTGCGCCATTTATATGTTTAGATAACATATTAAAGCAGTCGCAGAACAAAGAGTACACCATTTAAACGCTTAAAACTTAATAATAGGACAAATCTTTCCCAATACTAAACGCATCGTCTTAGTGAGAAGACTGTAAGGCCGAGCTCTGCCGATGGCAGGGGCTGCACGTGTGGCGCTGCAGAGTCGGCCGTCATAAACAGGGCGATTGTGTCCGTATTGTGACGTCACGGTTGTGTACCACGTAACGAGGCCTGCCGCGATGGGTACAGAATGTGCGTACGCTTTCCAAAGTAGGTGTCTACATCTGCATATTGTGCGTTTCCCGGGTTGGGTGGACGGCAGTGAATTACCAGCACTGCTTACTACGCAAGTGCTTGCAGAACGGCACAAACGCACGTGGAACAGAAGTCGTTACAGTCTGCCCAGTGACGGAGCACTGAGTAATGGTTGGACACTCTTCTTTCAAAAGGGAGAATTTTAACGCAACTGACTCCACAAGCTACGCACCAAACCTGCTTCAGAATCCTTCCATGGGTTGAAAGCAGGGACGCGTGTCGGACGTCAGGTGTAAAACGCTACGAATGGCGAAGATTTTGAGACGACGGGATGTTAATCTCTAACTCGGTATAGGGGCGTCCTCCATCAGTAACGTATCCGGTTCTTCACGCTTCATATCTCGATAGTCTGTCGGTATCTGTAGTGGAGTATGCAGGGACCGTAGCCTCTTATTCTGTGTAAATTCGGACATCACAGATGTTACTTCTTAAGGCATAACGACACACACCACACGTACTCCCGATGAAACGGCCAGAAAACTGTATGCTTCCCGGCAGGCCGATATTTGCTCTTCTGTAGAAGCGGCCAGCTAAATGAGCCACAGTCCAACATGAACAGGAATTCTGTTGTTTGTGAAAATAAAGACTTGTCAGGACAGTGTGTGAAACGTTTGCTGTCGTCCCACCTGACCAAACGCAACAAGGATAGATACCGGATTAGCACTGCGAGTCTTGGGGAAATTAGCTTAACGGAATTGCTACACGTGTGACGCTAATACGACACGGAGATCCGTCGTTGAAATGAGTGCTTAATACTGCAACTGTCGTACCCACCTGGTTTCGAACCTCGACACGGCAAGGATATATGAACTTGCCGTCTACATGTGTGTGTCTACGGTCTAAAGTATGAAACGCGGTGTGTGTCCAAAGTTTCACGTGCGCCAACGAGCGCCGTACAACGCAAACAGGCGCCGTAAAATAAAATAAAGCTTTGGTGGCGTTCGTTCTCGCGTTCGGCGCTGCCCAGACACGACAGAATAATATCGCTGACGCAAGATTTTTTTTATTTTTATCAGCATTCCAGTAAATAACTTGTTTGTTTCCATACGGTACTCCTCTTCACATGTGCAGTGTGTTAAGGCCGATGATAGATCTTTTTCCTTTTCCGTTACCAGATACGAATGCAGTCTGTAGAAACACAGAAGGACAACAGCTGGACACATTGCCACGAAGTAAGACAGGTTGTCACACTGCGATTATATTCCGCCTCGATGCGAAACAGACGACGCTGTCAACTTGTTTATTAAACCTACACAATCGATGGGTGGTGACAACATATCTGCTAATCCTGTGCACTTGTTTAAGGTTTCGCCTCGACTCGACAGGAATTTTTCTAGCCATCATACGTCTTCAAAGCCGTGGAGTGTAAATAAGTTCCATCCCTTACCGCTACGCATATTCTGCACCACGTGTGTCATTAAAGTGAGCATAATATAAGTAGCACAAGCGTTAACTGGCTTGGATAGAAGGGTTCTGAAGGTATTTTTTGGCGATTTCTATACGTGTTTTCCAGAAGATTTTCTCACAGAATGGTCTACTTCTTAGGAGTGTAGGATACAATCAGCTGGAGGCAGCTGAGACACAAGTCCATCCATGTAGGTGCGGTGTGCGAAAGAGCACACTTCGAATGCATTACAACTGCCAGCGACTAGCGGTGCGATTCACGTGTCGGAATGGACACGCATCTCGCAACTGGACGGCTACGCCAGGCTCTGCTGCTCGTAAATATTAAAAATTAAGTCGCTGTGCCAATTAGGGATTCACTCTCGATCAGATGAAGCATATACATTTTTCTCCCGCTTTCGTTTGGTTCAGAAAACCGCCATTACTCGCGGCAGACTTTAAAATTGACATCGTTCTGCGTAGTAGCGGCAACAATCAGTCGCTGAGGCAGCGACAAAGCTCTGTCGGTTGCAGGACGCGGAAGACTAACGGATAAATAAATTCATCTTACACATTACTGATATCTACATTTGTGATTAACGTTTAAATATGCACATAAACGGTACAGTGTAATTACGCGGATCTGATACTGGTTTCGTGATTTTATGTGTCGCGTGCTAGCGTTCCAGTGACGTGGCAGAATATGGGTGGCAGTCACCCAGCGTTCGTAAAACAAGAAAAATTTAAGCTGTTCTGATTCAGCGAAGTTTGCCATCCGGCGTCGTCATACAGGGTGCATAGAAACAATCTGACCAAAAGTGTATCGTGGAAACGCAGCATGAAACACAAAATTTGAGTATAGCAACTAGGCTTCGCGACTGAATATTTTCGGCGGCACCGGAACGTAATTAAAATCCCACACACGACCGTCTTGGCTCCAAATGATTGGTAGTTTACAGAAAATATATACGTAAACACAGGCTGTCTGAACTAACCAACCGTCACCATGAGAATAAGATAAATTTAAAGCGCCACTTACACGTGTATCGCACTTAGCTGTCTTAGGACACAGCACGTTTTTAGAGATGAAGAGAATCAGATGTGCATGTCTCATGTTTCAATATGTCTTAAAAAGGTGAAAATGAGTAAAAAACGATCCGCCACTTATTGCTATAAGTATGTCATAGCAAATGTTCAAAGAGAGCACAGTTGCCATGTTGGCATAGCGCCCAAAATATTCAACTGACACTTGCAATACCGAAATTCCTTCATTTGATGCTGCCTTCCTGCTCTGCACTTTCAGTCGAATTGTTTTTCCCAACCCTGTTTCTTCTAGACGTGACGCGACAGTAACGGTCGAATTCACAGCCATCCAGTACACTTCGTCTGTGGTAGAAAGTGCTAAATACGGCAAAATGACGGAATGCGTTACGAGCGATTTATAACTTTGAAGTTCAGTACACAGTAACTACGTAAAAGCAAATGTGATACATTTAACCAAATCGTTACGAAGCAAGATTTAAATACGTTTCCTGATTAGAATGGGCAATGATTTCTGAAGAGTATGTAGATACACAAATCGTGCCAATCTGTGGTACAACTGTGCAATGTCGGTAATTTAAACGCGACGGATAGCACACTTCACAAGAAGAAATAAAAATGATAATCTCGTTTTTCGTAGTAAAAAAAAAATTGCGGTATTTTTTTGACGTACAGCAGAAATGTGAAACAGACTACTGTAGAATTTCGAGGTGGAAGACGTGACGGGAACAATGTCAGCATGTTGTCAACAGAGGACAGGAGATTCGTTTGTCGAGGCGAAGACAGTGCCTTAAAAAAGTATTTTTGCGCTTATCGCCCAGAGAGTAAAACACAGTCGAACAGATATCCGCAACTTCCACGTTTTCAAACTGTTTTACACTTACAGTAGAACAAAATTGAGACGCTTTGAAATGGCGAAGAATGTACTTTTTTCAACAAACAATAATGTGTCAGAGCACTCACTGTATTATTTTAGTGAGGAGAATGTGAGGCCAGCCACACTCCATTACAGAGCTAGCATATGTGGCAGTGCAGAGCCATTCGTAATGAATGAGTCGCGAGTGTGGATGTTATGACGTCCCCATAGTGTATCAGCAAGAGACGCCTGCCCTGATCTTTAGATAATAAAGTACTGTCGCAAAGAAACTGCATAGATACTCACTAAGCTCTTGATAGTACGAGACATAAGAAGAACAACTTTCTCTTTTCCATCATCATTGTCATCAGGACAATCATAACACTCTCTTAATATGTGGCCGGAATATGTATAGGGCCACAGCCCCACTTCGCAATGGAAAATGCTGTAATAAGGAAAACATGTCACCAGTCAGCTAGTAGAAACACGGGTAAGGCGAGAAAAATAATTTGTAAGGTGCAGAGTTGCAAACGGTTACATATACACGACTGAATGTTTATATGGCGTTTTAAAGCTAGAGCCAAACAAAAAGTGCGCCCTTGACATTCCCTAAGTTCCTAAACAGACGGAATTTTTCGAGTGCTAATTTTATTTTCTTTGTGTGGCCAATAACAGAGTAAGCTGTGTAGGTTCCAGAATACATGTAAACTCTGGTAAGTAGCTACCTTTCCAGGTACGCAAATTCGTCTCCGATGCCGGTTTGACGACGATGAGTTTTCTGCGCTGGTGATGATGCCGACGACCACAAGCACATACGAAAACAGTTAAGGTACTACGGAACATGAATACATTTAAGATGAGTAATGCGAAAAAGCAGTTACTAGTAACTGTAAATATTGGCTGTGGTGTTGTACGCAAAAATAGTTACGTTACTTATATTCACGTAAAACCGAGCCCCATCACTTGTGTGAAAAGACAGGCCGCAGAGAGGTGAATGTACAGAAGCAACTTGTAGCCGCACGGCGGCTGTTGCCGTAGCATCGACAGATGACAGAGGAGTCTCAAGACTCGTTTAGGTTTTAAGCACGGGGGAAGCAGCGTCGCAGACGTCGACAACTCGTTTGGCAGCACGGCTGGAGTCAGGTGGTCCAGGAAGAGGTGGTGGAGACATTCATACGAACCTCGATTTGTTACTCACGTTTAAACCGGCCAAGAACGACGTTGAATGTCGTTGCGACACACTCCGTCCACAGTCGTAACGGAATTTTCGGCGCAGTGCTGTTTCAGTGGCATTTCGTAAATATCTCATCTTTGAAACTGTAGCTTTATGTATTGCTGAAGAACTAAAACCCTTGAACTAAGAAGAATGCAATTAACAGTTGACGAAACATTTAGCTATGGAAAGAGAACGGTTACGGAAATTACTGTCGCTTTTATCAATAAGTACTGTTTTCTAGAGGCGAATACGATACTTAACTCATGTTCGGATGAACGACGAGTTCGGTGATTCGGTTTCCACATGTGCTGTTTGATGACAATGAATCATCATCTCTCCGTGTGGGCAAACCGGTGGTCGACGCTCACATAACATATGTGAATACTGACGTGATAATTAAGAGGACCAAAGGTGACAGCTTTGAGTATCTCCTAAATTACTATTGCGGAAATATTGAAGTGCTTCTGCATCGGACAGAATGTGTAATAGAGCTCACAGCCGTTTACTGTAGTGAGGTGGAAGTGTTGTGAAAACATTACGCCACAAGTGATTAGTGGAAGTCAGTGGCATTTTTCATCGAAGAATACGATGCGTAATTTCGTTTGGACATAACGGTAACTTTTGCGACATTGTGCGTGGAAGGCCCAACTCTGAATGTGGATTTATGCAATAACGGTTATGTGTGCCCCATTGTCGTAATGGCACTTATGCAGTTTAGCAGGTACGGAAAAAATTTTTCATTTTTTAGTCATCCAAATCGTTTCATACTTGGCATATATAATGTTTACATGCAGTTGCCAACAGTTCAATATTTTCGAATCATAGGCGGCCGCTGCCGCGGCCGCATTCCAAAAAAAAAAACTCCCAACCTAACCTCAAGTGGGCTACGCTACAGATGTGTAAATATACAGTGGGGGGAGTTTATTAAAAGTTTGTTAATTTTGCACTGGCGTTTGATTGTGGCTAATTAGTAAAAATACGTACCTACCGTTCCGTTAAAATGAACGTATACTGTAATCGACAAAATATTGAAAAATAAAAAAAAAATTTTTTTTTTTAGATTTAAAACAATTTTTTTGATGTAAATAATTGACTGGGGCGAAAATAAATATCGCATTCGTAATCAGCGTATCGCATTTGACTATAATCGATCAAATTTTGGAAAAAAATGAAAAATTTTTTCCGTACCTGCTAAACTGCATAAGTGCCGTCGTAATTTTTGGCTTAAGGCTTTGCTCGCCTATAACTTCGCTAAACGTTACGTTTGACTGGTGGTTGTGCAATTATTATCATTTTCCTCCGTTTTCATTTACTTAATTAAATCGACATTACTAGCTAGAAAGTTCAACTGCCGACGTTGCGGAAGGCTAGCACCAACAATCAATGGCTGGGGCACTTGCAAAGCTCTGTGGGCTGCAGAAGAGGGAGAATCAACAGAAAAATACATTCGGCTTCTACGTTACTAAGATCTGCAAGCATAATTAAATACGTTCAAAGTCAATACAATGTCATTATTTGGCGATTTCGTGTAACCAGTGCTGGTATTCGTGTGACGTGGCGGAACATGGGGGGACGACCCGTTTGGAAGTCATCCAGAGACGTATGTGCCACGTATGTGAAAAAAGGCATAACTTAAGCAGTGCTGTTTAAGCGAGATTTTGTCATCGTGCACCGTCGTTCATGCCACAGATGAGCCGACTAGATCGCTGACCGCATTCCCAGGAGTTCAATACTTACTTAGTCTCTGATAAAATGATTGTGCTACAAACGGTAAAATGATGGAATGTGGTGGTAGTGTGTTTTACCTTTAAAATACAGTAAAAAATTCGGAACCGGTAACGGCATTTCGAAAACCGATATGATAGTGTTTACATGACGAACCACAAGCGGTGGTGGAAGATCGGTTTGTGAGAAACACACTCGGTAGACATATGTAGAACTGCTAAGGAATGTTTTACTTTTTGTTTCACGCAATGAAAGTAAATATTAACATACCTTTCCCGTTACAAAACGGAAACACAGAGAAGCAAAGATTTTATTTTTACGCTTAACATTTCTCCCGCTTTCGATATTTACAATTCTCAACAAAAGGCCATCAGAATTTTCGTGTGCACTATTATATGCAATGTCCGTGATCGCCGCGTGTCACAAGATGCCCAGTAGACATGTTACTCTTTTCCGCGCTGTTTATTTCTTTTTAGCGTCTTATTGTTTATATCACTGCCGGACACTGCAAGTCGCCTTCTGCCATCTCTCGACCAACGGCTGCACTGCGTCCTCCGAAACTCCTTTCGCAGTCAACGTCTTCTGCCACGCGAGGCGCCAATAGAATGTGTCTTTCCATATCGCTGGTTCGGCGCGAATCACGCATTTTCGTGAAATGAATAAAAAAAAATAGAAATCTGTTTTTGTGGGCGTGGAGAGAAGGCTGCGGTCTTTTAGCATGAAAGGAGGTAACACGTAATATGAAATAACTGTGAGCGAACAAGACTGCCACGTCACAGAGACAGGCGGCTGCGATTTCAAATCCGTCAGCACACAGCGCCAGAGAGTATCGCATAACGCAGTCTGGCGGTGTGGAATAAACTTTGGATTGCCTTCGTACGACCGTAGCGATGGCCAGCGCTTTCAAATAAATTTGTATTATAGGTATGGGATAAGTTGATTTTTTAGTACTGCCTTTCTAGAGAATGGAAATAAATAGATTCCGTTTTTCGTCACAGCTTTCAACACTACACAGAACGTTTTTTCTCGTCCGAGGTAAACTCTGAATTGAATATCGGGTTCGAGGCTACTCGCTAACAACTGTTACTTCCATCAGTTTAAAATAATTGTCTACATTGCATTAATTTTCATTTAGCTCTTCGGAATGCAGATAACGATTCATGGCATGGAGTAACAAGAGGCATCAGTCAATAGAATCAACGTTGGAAGAAACGTTATGTGACTGGAAAAGGAGCTACGTTCACAATCGGCGGCAGACTGCAAAGAAAGCGGTCGTGAAACACGGACTGGGAGCGGCTGTCATTTGGCAAACCTTGAAACGGAAAGTCTAAAATACATAAACTGGATATAAAGGCCGTGCACGTTCTGTAATAATCTGTGGACGGCGAAACAGCTCACTCTGGACAGATTACAATGGCGTAACTGATCAGTGACTACTGGGCGCGCACGTTGCAATCGGCAGTATATGCGAGGATGAGCTATGGGCGGAGTTTCGGACATACGCTCGCCGCTTCAAGTAGGGATAGATTCCGACGCGTATCTTAAACAGAGATAAGGATTGACGTCTGTCTTTTTCGTAGAAAATTAAGTTCTGCGTGTAAATTACAAAGACATGATATGCACCTAATACTTCTAGAGATGTACCTGGTAAAAAGGTCCAAGTTTCGAAGGTACGCGTGATTTGCTTGACGCTGAGTGTAGAAAGAGGAAATGGGGTAACTAGCAAATAAGCTATTGATAAAAATTGAATGTAAAATTGTTAATAGTAATGCCCCTCGTAGGGGAGTATTATACAACACGTTTCATTTGTTTATACTGATAACAAAAAAAGAAAAACATAGTGACGTTTCAGGTATGAGCAAATAGTGAATTGATCAAATGTAGCGAAACACGTTGTGGGTGGTCAACCGAGACAGGGGTGCCTTCTGACGTCACACCTCAGTGTGGGCTGCTGTGCGGTTGCTACGGCTGTAGACGCGCCTCAGCCGCTGTGGTCACGGCCAAGGCTTCATGAACCACTCGGCTGCAACGGTAGCTCTGTGTTGCCACTATTCTACAGCCAAATCTCGGCATTGACTGGTTGTTTGTTGTTGTTGCCACCAAAATTGCAGCAATTATTCACACGGTGCAGTATGTAATTCGGTTGGCCCTCTTACTAAATATTGAGTTCATAAAGTTACAGATGAATTCCATATAGAAGCAATCACATAATCATTCCTATGCCGCAACAGAAAATGCTCTGACTGTAGAAATTGTATCCTGGATGATTGCATGCTAAACGCAAAACTGCTATTTTGCTCGTTCTTTACCTAAGAAAGATACGATAGTAGTAATACAAACAGACAACTTGGACATGAGTTATGGCCTCAGTTCAGTTCATAAGAAGTAGTCAGAATCAGCTGTCTGTAAAATGAGAAGTGGGAAGCACGAAGACTTTAATCAGTTTGTCCATCGAGGGTATATTGCAGATTCCTGTGATAGCTCTCAGTTCCACTGCGTAGTTTATTGTTTAAAATTGTCATAGCATTAAACCACCAGGAACGTTGAGTTTGACTGCTAGTTGCCGCTTTCGTTACTTCTTTCCATTTTCATTTATATCGTAGAGTCCCTTATACTTGGAGGAAATTTGAATTTAACTGCCATCATTCCGTGGCGGCAACAGCAACAATCGACCGCTGATGCAGCGATAGAGCTCTGTGGGTCGCACAGTACGGGAAACGGCCGGAGAAACGAGACGAGACATATTCATTGCTGCTTTCTGCAATTGCGATTAATATCGAAAGTAGCACACGTTTAATACAATAGCTTTACAAGAATGTGATGCATGTATCGTAATCAAAGTCTTAACTGTATTGTTCGCCGAAACTTTCAAAAATGACCATTCTACTTGTATCTATTGTGAAACGAATCAAAATTATATACACCTCTTAACCGAGCCAGTCAATTTACTTCCTCGCATCGTCAGTCTGGATGACCGTGTGTAAATAGTGTCTTTGCATTAAGCTTTTAGAAGATGTTCACTACAACAACATCTTGCATTGTCATTTTACTTACGAAATTTATACTATCTCAGCAAACAAGAAGTGAATGATGTCGATGTGTGTAGGTTACCTAGCCCCATACACTGAGTAGCTGTGATGTAAAGTCTTTATGTTATCTCGTTATATGCATACGACAGAGTAACAAATCTGCCCCTTGGATGGGACAGTGTACTGATACGAATTGTTTAGCTCTGTCTGTGGAAACAAATAATCGCTTTTAGTTTCTCCTGACCAGAGACTACTTTCATTCTATTTACTAACAATGACAATATCGGAAGGTGGTAAATGTTTTCCATTTTCCTTAATGTAGGTGAGCGACAAGAATAAAATACTTGCTGTAAGTTACACGATGGCGATATCGAGACATCAGTATGAACCATGCAACAGAATTCTTTGCGGAGGTTTCAAACACACGGTAGCATTACACTAGGCCCTGAATCACAGCTATCGAACTGATTCGGTCAATTTAAGAGTTTCACATGTGTGTCTGTGCACGATTTTCGCTGCATGCTTACTAAGATTGCAAGGGGGGACGGGAATGGTTACCTCATCCAAACCAAGCGACAGAGGTAGATACGTATGTGACACTTATCCATAGCTTTCATACTGACTGCATGCGATGAAAGAGTTGAATTTATGAAATGTGATACATTATGAATCCATAAACAGCATAGGGAGCTCCCTAAAAGCAAGTACCTTGAAAGACTTTATGTATGAGCCAAACATTGATATTATTCTAGTTACAGAAGTAAAGGATACTGCACTACACGATGTATTGGGATATAGCGTTGTAATTAATGCTGGAACTGGAGATGAATTAGAGACCGTGATACTCGCGAAAGAGGGCATAATAGTGTATCACGTTGAAAACTCACATGTAATACAGTTGTAGCTTGTACTGTTTACAACACCTCGCTATTTAATATATATGTTCCACCTGGTAGCAGTAAACGACGTAAACGAGCAGAGTTTCTTTAATTACGAAATTGTCCCTCTCTACAGATTTCATTAAGGTAATATCATTTTGGCAGAAGGTATGAAAGGCGTTCTATGTCCAAGAGGTCAATCTCCTAATCGGAACCCTTCTATTGAATTATAAAACGTAAGACAAGAGTACCATTAAATTAACACGTAGAGCACAAAACAGCGACATGGCTGGGTTTACATTAATTATTAACTGCTTGGAAGGTCGCTCGTACAGGCTACACCTGTGGAACAGAGACCAACGTGCTGCACACAGAAGTGTGGCGCAGCAGCTGCACTGAGCACGCTGCACTGAGCACGCTGCACTCGCGTGCACAGCTGATGTGGAGCGATAGGGCGCCCACCACACCAGAAGTCATGACGGAACCTCAACCCTGCACACCTACTGCCAGATGCCGAGTGCTGCGACCGTTCCCTCAAAAATATGCAGGAATGGGAAGGTAACTTCACATCCTATTTTTCTTTCCTCAGTTTGTGGACAATATGCACGAAAGTAAACTGTCTCCAGAAGGTGTGCTGCCTTTGGGATATGTGCTGTCCTTTGGAGGAGAGCTGTATTTAGGAAATGTGCTGTCTTTGCAAGGTGTCCTGCATTTGCAATGTGTGCAGCCTCCACAAGGTGTGCTGCCTTTGCAAGGCAGTTGTTCTTTGCAAGGTGTTCTCCTTTGCAAGATTTTCTGCCATTGCATTCCGTCCTGTCTTCGCAAGGTGTGCTACTTTCGTGAGGTGTGCTGCCTTTGCAAGCTGTTCTGCCTTGACACAGTGTGTAGCCTTCGCAAGGTGTGCAGCCTATGCTAGGTTTTCTGCCTCTACTATCAGAAGATGTGCTACCTTCACAAGATGTGCTGGCTTCTCAAGGAGTGCTGCTTCACAAGAAATGCTGCATTAGCTAGGTGTGTTGCCTTCACAATATGTGCTGCCTTTGCAAGGTTACCTTGTGGAAGCTGCATATCCGGTGAAGGAAGTCAACCTTTCGAAAGTAGCAAACCTTGCGAAGGTAGCACAGCATGCAAAGGAAGAAGACCATGTGAAGAAATAAGACACTGCAAAGGCAGTACATATTGTGAAGGAGGGCCAACTTGTGAAGGCAGCACACCTTGTGAAGCCAATACACTGTATAAATGCAGCATACAGTATGAAGGCAGCTCACATTGTGAAGAAGCCGGCCGCGGTGGCCGACAGGTTCTAGGCGCTTCAGTCAGGACCTGCGCAACTGCTTTGGTCGCTGGTTCGAATCCTGCCTCGGGCATGGATGTGTGTGATGTCCTTAGGTTAGTTAGGTTGCAGTAGTTCGAAGTTCTAGGTGACTGATGACCTCAGATGTTAAGTCCCATAGTGCTCAGAGCCATTTGAACCACATTGCGAAGACAGAATCACTTGTGAAGGCTGCAAACATCGCAAAGGCAGCACACATTGTGAACATAGCACACTTTGCTAAGGCAGCATACCTTGTGAAAGCTGCAAAGATTGCGAATGCTGCACACCTTGAAATCACTGCAAGCATTGCAAATACTACAAATTTTATGAAAGATGCACACCTTGTAAAGGCTGCATACCCTGCAAAAGCAGCACATGCTGCAAAGGCGGCACACAATGAAAATGCAACACATGTTCAAATGCAGCACAGACTGCAAAGAGGCACATGCAGCAAAGGAAGCACATGCTGCAAAGGCAGCACATGCTGCAAAGGCAGCACAAATTGAGAAGCCTGAAACACACTGGCAAGGCAGCACAAACTGGAAAAAGCAGCATATACTGGAAAGGAAGAACACACTGGAAAGGCGCAGACATTGGTAAGGCATCACAAACTGGATAGGCAACACTCACTGGAAACGCAGAACACACTGCGGAGCTACATCACTTGAAAACCACACACAATGTGAGGCAGCACACGCTGCGACTGCAGCCTTCCCAGTGTGTGATGCCTTTCCAGTATGTGGTGCCTTTCTAGTGTGTGGTGCCTTTCCAGTGTGGTTCAAAATGGTTCAAATGGCTCTGAGCACTATGGGACTTAACATCTATGGTCATCAGTCCCCTAGAACTTAGAACTACTTAAACCTAACTAACCTAAGGACAGCACACAACACCCAGTCATCACGAGGCAGAGAAAATTCCTGACCCCACCAGGAATCGAACCCGAGCGTGGGAAATGAGAACGCTACCGCACGACCACGAGCTGCCGACTCCAGCGTGGTGCTTTCCACTATGTGTGCTTCTCCAGTGTTGCTGCATATTAAATGTGTGCTTCCTTTCCGATGTGTGCTGCCTTCCCAATATGTGCTGACTTTTCAGTTTGTGCTGCCTTTCTCAGCATGGGCTGCCTTTGCAGTGTGTGCTGCCTAGTATTGTGTGCCACCTTTGTAGCATGTGCTGCCTTTGAAGTGTGTGCTTCCATTGCAGCATGTGCTGCTGTGGCAGCGTTTGCACCCTTTGCATGGTGTGCAGCTTTTGTAGCATATGCAGCCTTTGTAGCATATGCAGCCATTGCAGCATGTGCTGCCTTTGCAGCTTGTGCTGCCATTCCATTGTGTGCTTGTTTTATAGTGCATATTGCCTTTACAGTGTGTGCCGCCTTTCCAAGACAGCAAAGACAGTACGATTTCCAAAGGCAGTACGCCGTGTGAAGATAGCACACCTTGTGTAGACAGCACGACTTGCAAAGATGGCACACCTTGCGAAGACAGCATGTCTTGCCAAGACAGCATGTCATGGCAACACAGCACGACTTGCATAGGCAGCACACCTTGTAAAGGCAGCATGACTTACAAAATCAGCTCACCTTGTGAGGACAGCACACCTTGCGAATGCTGAACTCATTGTGAACAAAGCTCGCCTTGCGAAGACAAATAGCCTTACAAAGACAGCGCGGCTTGCTAAGACAGCACGCCTTGTGATGGAGGAATGCTTAGCAAAAGCAGTACTCCATGTCAAGGCAGCCAACCTGAAGAAGGCAGCATACCTTGCGAAGGCTGCACACCTTGCGAAGGCAGCACATCTTGCAAAGGCAGCACGCCATGTGATGGCAGCACACTTTGCGAAGGCAGTACACCTTGCGAAGGCAGGACGCCTTTCAAAGACAACACGCCTTGCGAAGGCATCATGCCTTTTAGGACAGCATGCCATGTGAAGGCAGCACTGCTTGCAAAGGCAGCACATCTTGCAAAAACAGCAAACCTTTCAAAGACAGCAAACCTTGCAAATACGGCATGCATTGTATAGACAGCTCACCTGGCAAAGACAGTACACCTTGCAAAGACAGCAAACCTTGCAAAGACAGCATGCCTTGCAAAGAATTCATGGCTTGTAAGGAATTCACGCCTTGCAAAGATGGCACACATTTCAAAGATGGCACACCTTGCCAGGATGGTACACAATTCCAAGACCAAACACCTTGCATAGTTAGAACAGAATGCCTGGACAAGGCAGGACACCTTGAGAAGACAGCATGCCTTGAGAAGACAGCACGCCTTGCCAAGACAGCACACCTTGCCAAGAAAGCATGCCTTGCCAAGACAGCATGCATTGCCAAGACCACACACCTTGCCAAGACAGCACACCTTGCCAAGACAGCACACCTTGCGAAGACAGCACACCTTGCGAAGACAGCATGCCTTGCAATGATGGCACACCTTGTGAAGACAGCTTACCTTGCGAAGACAGCACACCTTACGAAGAGAGCATGCCTTGCCAAGACAGCACGCCTTGCTAAGACAGCACGCCTTGCTAAGACAGCACACCTTGCTAAGAAAGCATGCCTTGGTAGTACATTATGGCTTGCTAAAACAGCACAGCTTGCTAAGAAAGCAAATCGTGAGAAAACGGCACACCTTGTGAAAACAGTATGCCTTGGCAAAACAGCATGCCTTGCCAAGACAGCATACATTGCCACGACAGCACACCTCGCCAAAACTACAAGCCTTGCGAAGACAGCACACTTTGCGAAGAACACACGCCTTGCCAAGACAGCACACTTTGCCAAGACAGCATTCCTTGTGAACACAGCACTCCTTGTGAAGACAGGACGCCCTGCGAAGACACCACACCTTGCCAAGACAGCACGCCCTGATAAGGCAGCACGCTTTGCAAAGATAACATGCTTTGTGATGACAGCATGTGTGAAGGCAGCTGCCATTGCGAATACAACTCGCCTTGCGAAGACAGCACGCCTTGTGAAGACAGCATGCCTTGCCGAGACAGCACACCTTGTGGAGACAGCACGCCTTGCGAAGACAGCATGGCTTGGGAAGACAACACGGCTTGCTAAGACTGTACTCCTTGCAAAAACAGCATGCCTTGCAAAGACAGAAGGCTTGCAAAGACACCACAGATAGCCAAGACAGTACAACGTGCCAAAACAGCATCCCTTGCCAAGAAAGCACGCCTTGCAAAGTCAGCACGCCTTACTAATACAGGACTATTTGCGGAGACAGCACGTCTTGAAAAGATGGCATGGCATGCGAAGGCAGAATGCCTTGCGAAGACAGCACCTCTTTTGTAGACTGCACGCCTTTTTGAGACAGCAATCATTGAGTAAGCAACTCGCCTTGGGTAGACAGCACGCCTTGTGTAGGCAGGATGCTTTGTGTAGACAGCACGCCTTGTGTAGATAGAACACATTGTATAGAGAGCACATCTTCCAATGACATGTGTAGACAGTATGCCATGTGTAGACAGTATGCCATGTGGAGGCAGCACATGTTGCCGAGGCAACACAACTTTCCAAGACAGCACACCTTTCCAAGACAGCCCACCTTGCCAAGACAGCACGCCCTGCCAAGACAGCACACCTTACCAAGACACCACGCCTTGCCAAGACACCACGCCTTGCCAAGGCAGCATGCCTTGCCAAGACAGCATGCATTGCCAAGACAGAACACCTAGCCAAGACAGCACATCTTGCCAAGACAGCACACATTGCCAAGACAGCATGCCTTGCCAATACAGCATGCCTACCCAAGACAGCACGCCTAGCCAAGACAGCACACCTTGCCAAGACAGCATGATTGCCAAGACAGCACACCTTGCCAAGGAAGCACACCTTGCCAGGGCAGCATGCATTGCCACCTAGTCAAGACAGCACACCTTCCCAAGACAGCACGCCAAGCCAAGACAGCACACCTTGCCAAGACAGCATGCCTTGCCAAAACAGCACATCTTGCCAAGGAAGCACACCTTGCCAAGACAGCACACCTTGCCAAGACAGCACGCCTTGCCAAGGCAGATCGCCTTGCCAAGATAGCATGACTTGTAAAGACAGGATGCATTCCCAAGACAGCACTCCTTGCCAAGACAGAACGACTTAGCTGGACAGCACGCCTTGCAAAAACAGCATCCCTTGCCGAGACAGCACGCCTTGCAAAGATGGCACGTGTTGCCAAGGCAGGATGCCTTGTGTTGGCAGCACACCTTGCAAATACAGCTTGCCTTGCGAAGACAGCACGCCTTACAAAGACTACATGCCTTGCAAAGACAGCACATCTTTCTAAGACAGCACGCCTTGAAGAGAGAGAAGGTATGCGAAGACAGAATACCTTACCAAGGCACCACACCTTGCCAAGACAGCACGCCTTGCCGAGACAGAACACCTTGCCACGACAGCACGCATTGCCAAGACAGAATGTGTTACGAAGACAGCACGCCTTGCCAAGACAGTACGCCCTGCAAAGACAGCACGCCTTGTGAAGACAGCACACCTTGCGAAGAAAGCAACCCTTCTCAAGACAGCACGCTCTGTCAAGACAGCATGCACTGTCGAGACAGCACGCCTTGTAAAGACAGCATGCCTTGCCAAGACAGCATGCATTGTGAACACAGAACATCTTTCCAAGACAGCACGCCTAGTGAATGCACCACACCTTGCCAAGACAGCACATCTTGCCAAGACAGCACGCCTTGCCAAGACAGCACACCTTGCCAAAACAGCACGCATTGTAAGGCAGCACAGCTTGCAAAGATAGCACGCCTGGTGAAGACAGCACGCCTTGCTAAGAAAGCATGGCTTGCTAAGACAGAACGGCTTGCTAAGGCAGCACACCTTGCCAAGACCGAACGCCCTGCCAAGGAAGCAGACATTGCCAAAACAGCTTGCATTGAGAAAGCAGCACAGCTTGCGAAGACAGCTCACCTTGAAAAGACAGCACACCTTCAAAGACAGAACACCTTGCCAAGATATCAGACCTTGCCAAAACAGAATACCTTGCCAAAACAGCACACCTTGTGAAGAAAGCAGCACTCCTTGCGAAGGCGGCACTCCTTGCGAAGGCTGCACTCCTTGCGAAGGCTGCACTCCTTGCGAAGGTTGCACTCCTTGCGAAGGTTGCACTCCGTGCAAAGGCTGCACTCTGTGCGATGGCTGCACTCCGTGTGAAGGCTGCACTCCATGCGAAGCCTGCACTCCGTGCAACAGCAGCACTTCGTGCGAAGGCAGCACTCCCTGTGAAGGCTTCACTCCATGCGAAGGCTGCACTCCATGCGATGGCTGCACTCCATGCGAAGGCTGCACTCCATGCGAAGGCTCCACTCCGAGCGAAGGATGCACTCCGAGCAAAGGGTGCACTCCGAGCGAAGGTTGCACTCCGATCGAAGGTTCCACTCCGAGCGAAGGTTGCACTCCATACGGAGACCGCAATCCATGAGAAAACTGCATTTCATGTGAAGGCTGCACCCCATGCAAAGGCTGCACCTCGTGCAAAGGCTGCATTTTGTGCAAAGTCTGCACTCTGTGCAAAGGCTGTACTCCTTACGAAGGCTGTACTCCGTGCGAAGGCTGCACTCCGTGCGAAGGCTGCACTCCCTGCGAAGGATGCCCTCCGGTCGAATGCAGCATTCCTTGCGAAGGCGGCACTCCTTGCGAAGGCGGCACTCCTTGCGAAGGTGGCAGTCCTTGCAAAGGCAGCACTCCTTGCGAAGGCAGCACTCCTTGCGAAGGCAGCACTCCTTGCGAAGGCTCCACTCCTTGTGAAGGCTGCACTCCTTGTGAAGGCTGCACTCCGTGCGAAGGCTGCACTCCATGCGATGGCTGCACTCCATGCGAAGGCTGCACTCCATGTGAAGGCTGCACTTCGTGCAACAGCAACATTCCGTGCGAAGGCTTCACTTAAAGGGAAGACTGCACTCCATGCAAATGCTCCACTCCATATGAAGACTGCAATCCTTGCGAAGGCTGCATTTCATGAGAAGGCTGCACTCCGAGCGAAGGCTGCACTCAGCGCGAAGGCTGCACTCCCTGCGAAGGATGCACTCCGCGCGAAGGCTGCACTCTGTGCGAAGGCTGCACTCTGTGCGATAGGTGCACGCCGTGTAACAGCAGCACTTCGTGTGAAAGCAGCACTCCATGCGAAGGTTTCACTCCATGCGAAGGCTGCACTCCATGCAAATGCTCCATCCCATGTGAAGGATGCACTCCATGCAAAGGCTGCACTCCATGAAAACGCTGCACTCCATGCGAAGGCAGCATTCTGAGCGAAGGATGCACTCCGAGCAAAGGTTGCACTCCGAGCAGAGGTTGCACTCCGAGCGAAGGTTGCAATCTGTACGAAGACTGCACTCCATGCGAAAACTGCATTTCATGCAAAGGCTGCACCCCGTGCAAATGCTGCATTCAGAGCAAAGGCTGCACTCTCTGCGAAGGATTCACTCCGTGCTAAGGCTGTGCTGCTTACAAAGGCTGCACTCCTTGCGAAGGCTGCACTCTGTTAATAGGCTGCACGCCGTGCGATGGCAGCACTCCATGTGAAGGCTGCACTCTACGCAAAGGTTGCACTCCGTGCAACAGCAGCACTTCGTGGGAAGGCAGCACTCCATGCGAAGGCTTCACTCCATGCGAAGGCTGCACTCCATGCAAACGCTGCACTCCATGCGAAGGCTGCACTCCGAGCGAAGGTTGCACTCCGAGCGAAGATTGCACTCCGAGCTAAGGTTGCACTCCGAGCCAAGGCTGCACTCTGTGTGAAGCATGCACTCCGTGCGAAGGCTGCACTCCGCACGAAGGCTGCTCTCCGCGCGAAGGCTGCATTCCGTGCGAAGGCTGTACTCCGTGCGAAGGCTGCACTCCGTGTGAAGGCTCCACTCTGTGCGAAGGCTGCACTCTGTGCGAAGGCAACACTCCTTGCAAAGGCAGCACTCCATGCGAAGGCAGCACTCCTTGCAAAGGCAGCACTCCTTGCGAATCAGCACTCCTTGCGAAGGCAGTACTCTTTGCCAAGGCTGCACTCCTTGCGAAGGCTGCACTCCTTGCGAAGTGTGCACGCCGTCCAACAGCAGCACTTCGTGTGAAGGCAGAACTCCATGCGAAGGCTTCACTCCAGGTGAAGGCTGCACTCCATGCAAATGCTCCACTCAATGTGAAGGATGCACTCCATGCAAAGGCTGCACTGAATGCAAACGCTGCACTCCATGCGTAGGCAGCACTCCGAGCAAAGGATGCACTCCGACCAAAGGTTGCACTCCGAGCGAAGGTTGCACTCTGAGCGAAGGTTGCAATCCATACGAAGACTGCACTCCATGCGAAAACTGAATTTCTTGCGAAAGCTGCACCCCGTGCAAGGGCTGCACCCTGTGCAAAGGCTGCATTCTGTGCAAAGGCTGCACTCCGTGCGAAGGCTGCACTCCGTGCGAATGCTGCACTCCGTGCAAAAGCCTGCATTCCATGCGAAGGCTGCACTCCGTGCGAAGGCTGCTCTTCATGCAATGGGTGCACCCCTTACGAAGGCTGCACTCCTTTCGAAGGCTGCACTCCGTGTGAAGGCTGCACTCTGTGCGAAGGCTGCACTCTGTGGGAAGGCTGCACCCCGTGCGAAGGCTGCACTCCGTGCGAAGGCTGTACTCCGTGCGAATGCTGCACTCCGTGCGAAGGCTGCACTCCTTGCGAAGGCTGCATTCCGTGCGAAGGATGCACTCCGTGTGAAGGCTGCATTCCCTGCGAGGGCTGCAATCTGTCCAAAGGCAGCTTTCCTTGCGAATGCAGCACTCCTTGCGAAGGCAGCACTCCTTGCGAAGGCAGCACTCCTTGTGAAGGCAGCACTCTTTGCGAAGGCAGCACTCCTTGCGAAGGCTGCACTCCGTGCAGAGGCTGCACTCCGTGCAGAGGCTGCACTCCGTGCGATGGCTACACTCATTGCGAAGGCTGCATTCCATGCGAAGGTTGCACTCCGTGCAACAGCAGCACTTCGCGTGAAGGCAGCACTCCATGTGAAGGCTTCACTACATCCAAAGGCTGCACTCCATGCGATGGCTGCACTCCATGCGAAGTCTGCACTCCATGCGAAGGCTGCACCCCATGCAAATGCTCCACTCCATGTGAAGGATGCACTCCATACAAAGGCTGCACTCCATGCAAACGCTGCACTCCATGCGAAGGCAGCACTCCAAGCGAAGGATGCACTCCGAGCAAAGGTTGCGCTCCGAGTGAAGATTGCACTCCGAGCGAAGGTTGCAATCCATACGAAGACTGCACTCCATGCGAAAACTGAATTTCATGCGAAGGCTCTACCCCGTGCAAAGGCTGCACCCTGTGCAAAGGCTGCATTCCGTGCAAAGGCTGCACTCTGTGCAAAGGCTGCACTCCTTGCAAAGGGTTCGCCCCTAACGAAGGCTGCACTCCTTGTAAAGGCTGCACTCCGTGCGATGACAGCACTCCGTGCGAAGGCTGCACTCCATGCGAAGGGTGCACGCCGTCCAACAGCATCACTTCGTGTGAATGCAGCACTCCATGTCGAGGCTTCACTCCATCCAAAGGCTGCACTCCATGCGATGGCTGCACTCCATGCGAAGTCAGCACTCCATGCAAAGGCTGCACTCCATGCAACAGCAGCACTCCCTGCGAAGGCTGCACTCCTTGCGAAGGCTGCAATCTGTGCGAAGGCTGCAGTCCTTGCGAAATCTGAACTCTGTGCAGAGGCTGCAGTCCTTGCGAAGGCTGCAATCCGTGGATAGGCTGCACTCCGTGCGAAGGCTGCACTCCGTGTGAAGGCTGCACTCCGTGCGAAGGCTGCACTCCGTGCGAAGGCTGCACTCCGTGCGAAGGCAGAACTCTGTGCGAACGCAGCACTCCGTGCGAACGCAGCACTCGTTGTGAAGGCAGCACTCCTTGCGCAGGCGGCACTGCTTGCGTAGGTGGCACTCCTTGTGAAGGCAGCACACCTTGCAAAGGCAGCACTCCTTGCAAAGGCAGCACTCCTTGCGAAGGCAGCACTCCTTGCGAATCAGCACCCCTTGTGAAAGCTGCACTGCGTGTGAAGGCTGCACTCAGTGCGATGGCAGCACTCCGTGCGAAGGCTGCAGTCCATGCGAAGGGTGCACGCCGTGCAACAGCAGCACTTCGTGCGAAGGCAGCACTCCATGCGAAGGTTTCACTCCATGCGAAGGCTGCACTCCATGCAAATGCTCCACCCCATGTGAAGGATGCACCACATGCAAAGGCTGCACTCCAAGCAAACGCTGCACTCCATGCGAAGGCAGCACTCCGAGCGAAGGATGCACTCCAAGCAAAGGTTGCACACCGAGCAGAGGTTGCACTCCGAGCGAAGGTTGCACTCCAAGCCAAGGCTGCACTCTGAGTGAAGGATGCACGCCGTGCGAAGGCTGCACTCCGCGCGAAGGCAGCACTCCTTGCAAGGGCAGCACTCCTTGCGAAGGCAGCTCTCCTAGGGAAGGCAGCTCCCTTGCGAAGCAGCACTCCTTGTGTAGGCAGCACTCATTGCGAATCAGCACTCCTTACGAAAGCAGCACTCCTTGCGAAGGCAGCACTCCTTGCAATGGCAGCATTGCATGTGAAGGCAGCACTCCTTGCGAAGGCAGCACTCCTTGCGAAGGCAGCACTCCTTGCGAATCAGCACTCCTTGCGAAAGCAGCACTCCTTGCGAAGGCAGCACTCCTTCCGAAGGCTGCAATCCTTGCGAAGGCTGCACTCCATGCGAAGGCTGCACTCTGTGCAACAGCAGCACTCCTAGCGAAGGCTGCACTCTGTGCGAAGGCTGCACTCCGTGCGAAGGCTGTACTCCATGCGAATGCTGCACTCCGTGCGAAGGCTGCACTCCGTGCGAAGGCTGCACTCCGTGCGATGGATGCACTCATTGCAAAGGCTGCACTCCATGCAAAGGTTACACTCCGTGCAACAGCAGCCATTCGTGTGAAGGCAGCACTCCATGTGAAGGCTTCACTCTATCCAAAGGCTGCACTACTTGCGATGGCTGCACTCCATGCGATGGCTGCACTCCATGCCAAGTCTGCATTCCATGCGAAGGCTTCACTCCGTGCAACAGCAGCACTACTTGCGAAGCAGCACTCCTTGCGAAGGCAGCACTCCTTGCGAAGGCTGCATTCTGTGTGAAGGCTGCAGTCCTTGCGAAGGCTGAACTCTGTGCGAAGGCTGCAGTCGTTGAAAAGGCTGCAATCTGTGCAAAGGCTGCACTCCGTGGGAAGGCAGCACTCCGTGCAAACACTGCACTCCATGGGAAGGCTGCACTCCGAGCAAAGTTTGCACTCCGAGCGAACATTGCACTCGGTGTGAAGGCTGCGCTCCGTGCGAAAGCTGCACTCGGTGCGAAGGCTGCACTCTCTGCGAAGGCTGCACTCCGTGCGAAGGCCTCACTCTGTGCGACGGCAGCATCCCGTGCGAAAGCAGCACTCATTGCGAAGGCTGCATTCTGGGTGAAGGCTGCAGTCCTTGCGAAGGCTGAACTCTGTGCAAAGTCTGCAGTCCTTGCAAAGGCTGCAGTTCGTGCAAAGGCTGCAATCCGTGCGAAGGCTGCACTCCGTGCGAAGGCTGCACTCCGTGCGAAGTCTGCACTCCGTGCGAAGGCTGCACTCGGTGCGAAGGCAGCACTCGGTGCGAAGGTAGCACTCCTTGCGAAGGCAGCACTCCTTGCAAACCAGCACTCCTTGCGAAGGCGGCACTCCTTGCTAAGACAGTAGTCTTTGCGAAGGCTGCACTCCTTGCGAAGGCTGCAATCCTTGCGAAGGCTACACTGCGTGTGAAGGCTGCCCTCCGTGCGATGGCAGCACTCCGTGCGAAGGCTGCAATCCATGCATAGGTTTCACTCCATGCGAAGGCTGCACTCCATGCAAATGCTCCACCCCATGTGAAGGATGCACTCCATGCAAAGGCTGCACTCCATGCAAACGCTGCACTCCGAGCGAAGGATGCACTCAGAGCGAAGGATGCACTCAGAGCAAAGGTTGCACTCCGAGCAGAGGTTGCACTCCGAGCAGAGGTTGCACTCTGAGCGAAGGTTGCTATCCATACGAAGAGTGCACTCCATGCAAAAACTGCATTTCATGCAAAGGCTGCACTCCGTGCAAAGGCTGTATTCTGAGCAAAGGCTGCACTCTGTACAAAGGCTGCACTCCGTGCGAAGACTGTGCTCCTTACAAAGGCTGCACTCCGTGCATAGGCTGCACGCCGTGCGATGGCAGCACTCGATGCGAAGGCTGCACTCCATGCAAAGGCTGCACTCCGTGCAACAGCAGCACTTCGAGCGAAGGCAGCACTCCATGTGAAGGCTTCACTCCATGCGAAGGCTGCACTCCATGCAAACGCTGAACTCCATGCGAAGGCTGCACGCCGAGCGAAGGTTGCACTCCGAGCGAAGGTTGCACTCCGAGCAGAGGTTGCACTCTGAGAGAAGGTTGCTATCGATACGAACAGTGCACTCCATGCAAAAACTGCATTTCGTGCAAAGGCTGCACCCCGTGCAAAGGCTGCAATCTGAGCAAAGGCTGCACTCTGTGCAAAGGCTGCACTCAGTGCGAAGGCTGTGCTCCTTTCAAAGGCTGCACTCCTTGCGAGGGCTGCAGTCCGTGCGTAGGCTGCACGCCGTGCGATGGCTGCACTCCATGCAATGGCTGCACTCCATGAAAAGGCTGCACTCCGTGCAACAGCAGCACTTCGTGCGAAGGCAGCACTCCATGCGAAGGCTTCACCCCATGCGAAGGCTGCACTCCATGCAAACGCTGCACTCCAGGCGAAGTCTGCACTCCGAGCGAAGGTTGCACTTCGAGCGAAGGTTGCACTCCGAGCCAAGGCTGCATTCTGTGTGAAGGATGGACTCCGTGCGAAGGCTGAACTCCGCGCGAAGGCTGCACTCTGCGCGAAGGCTGCACTCCGTGCGAAGGCTACACTCTGTGCGAAGGCTGCACTCCGATCGAAGGGTCCACTGCATGCGAAGGCTGCACTCCGTGCAAAGGCAAAACTCCGTGCGAATGCAGCACTAGTCGCATAGGCAGCACTCCTTGCGAAGGCAGTACTCCTTGCAAAGGCAACACTCCTTGCAAGGGCAGCAATCCTTGCAAAGGCAGCTCTCATTGCGAAGGCAGCACTCCTTGCGAAGGCAGCACTCATTGTGAATCAGCACTCATTTCGAAGGCAGCACTCCTTGCGAAGGCAGTACTCCTTGCAAAGGCAACACTCCTTGCAAGGGCAGCAATCCTTGCAAAGGCAGCTCTCATTGCGAAGGCTTCACTCCATGCGAAGGCTGCACTCCGTGCAAATGCTCCACTCCATGTGAAAAATGCACTCCATGCAATGGCTGCACTCCATGCAAACGCTGCACTCCATGCGATGGCAGCACTCCGAGCGAAGGATGCACCCCGAGCAAAGGTTGCACTCCGAGCGAAGGTTGCACTCTGAGTGAAGGTTGAAATCCATACGATGACTGCACTCCATGCGAAAACTGAATTTCATGCGAAGGCTGCACCCCTTGCAAAGGCTGCAACCTGTGCAAAGGCTGCATTCGGTGCAAAGGCTGCACTCTGTGCAAAGGCTGCACTCCTTGCGTAGGCTGCGCCCCTTGCGAAGGCTGCACTCCTTGCGAAGGCTGCGCCCCTTGTGAAGGCTGCACTCCGTGCGAAGGCATGCACTCCGTGCGAAGGCTGCACTCCATGTGAAGGCTGCATTCCGTGCGAAGGCTGCACTCCGTGCGAAGGCCTGAACTCTGTGCGAAGGCAGCACTCCTCCCGAGGGAAGCAATCCTTGCCAGGTCATCACTCCTTGCAAAGGCAACACTCATTGCGAAGGCAGCATTCCTTGCGAAGCAGCTCTCGTTGTGAAGGCAGCACTCCTTGAGAAGGCAGCACTACTTGCGAAGGCTGTACTCCGTGCAACAGCAGCACTCCTTGCGAAGGCAGCACTCCTTGTGAAGGCAGCACTCCTTGCGAATCAGCTCTCCTTGCGAAAGCAGCACTCCTTGCGAAGGCAGCACTCCTTGCGAAGGCTGCCTCCTTGCGAAGGCTGCACTCCGTGCAAAGGCTACACTCCATGCGATGGCTGCACTCCATGCGAAGTCTGCACTCCATGCGAAGGCTGCACTCCGTGCAACACCAGCACTCCTTGCGAAGACAGCATTTCTTGCGAAGGCATCACTCCGTGCAAACGCTGCACTCCATGCGAAGGCTGCACTCCAAGCAAAGGTTGCACTCCGAGCGAAGGTTGCAGACGGTGTGAAGGCTGCGCTCCATGCGAAGGCTGCACTCTGTGCAAAGGCTGCACTCTGAGCGAAGGCCTCACTCCGTGCGACAGCAGCACTCCGTGCGAAGGCTGCACTCCTTGCGAAGGCTGCATTCTGTGCGAAGGCTGCAGTCCTTGCGAAGGCTGCACTCAGTACGAAGGCTGCACTCCGTGCGAAGGCTGCACACCGTGCGGAGACTGTGCTCCTTACAAAGGCTGCACTCCGTGCATAGGCTGCACGCCGTGCGATGGCAGCACTCGATGCGAAGGCTGCACTCCATGCAAAGGCTGCACTCCATGCAAAGGCTGCACTCCGTGCAACAGCAGCACTTCGAGCGAAGGCAGCACTCCATGTGAAGGCTTCACTCCATGCGAACGCTGCACTCCATGCAAACGCTGAACTCCATGCGAAGGCTGCACGCTGAGCGAAGGTTGCACTCCGAGCGAAGGTTGCACTCCGAGCAGAGGTTGCACTCTGAGAGAAGGTTGCTATCGATACGAACAGTGCACTCCATGCAAAAACTGCATTTCATGCAAAGGCTGCACCCCGTGCAAAGGCTGCAATCTGAGCAAAGGCTGCACTCTGTGCAAAGGCTGCCCTCCGTGCGAAGACTGTGCTCCTTACAAAGGCTGCACTCCGTGCATAGGCTGCACCCCATGCGAAGTCTGCACTCCATGCAAACGCTGCACTCCAGGCGAAGTCTGCACTCCGAGCGAAGGTTGCACTCCGAGCGAAGGTTGCACTCCGAGCCAAGGCTGCATTTTGTGTGAAGGATGGACTCCGTGCGAAGGCTGAACTCCGCGCAAAGGCTGCTCTCTGCGCGAAGGCTGCACTCCGTGCGAAGGCTACACTCTGTGCGAAGGCTGCACTCCGATCGAAGGGTCCACTGCATGCGAAGGCTGCACTCCGTGCAAAGGCAAAACTCCGTGCGAATGCAGCACTAGTCGCATAGGCAGCACTCCTTGCGAAGGCAGCACTCCTTGCAAAGGCAACACTCCTTGCAAGGGCAGCAATCCTTGCAAAGGCAGCTCTCATTGCGAAGGCAGCACTCCTTGCGAAGGCAGCACTCATTGTGAATCAGCACTCATTTCGAAGGCAGCACTCCTTGCGAAGGCAGTAGTCTTTGCCAAGGCTGCACTCCTTGCGCAGGCTGCACACCTTGCGAAGGCTGCACACCTTGCGAAAGCTGCACTCCGTGTAAAGGCTGCACTCCGTACGATGACAGCACTCCGTGCGAAGGGTGCACGCCGTCCAACAGCAGCACTTCGTGTGAAGGCAGCACTCCATGTGAAGGCTTCATTCCATGCGAAGGCTGCACTCCGTGCAAATGCTCCACTCCATGTGAAAAATGCACTCCATGCAATGGCTGCACTCCATGCAAACGCTGCACTCCATGCGATGGCAGCACTCCGAGCGAAGGATGCACCCCGAGCAAAGGTTGCACTCTGAGCGAAGGTTGCACTCTGAGCAAAGGTTGAAATCCATACGATGACTGCACTCCAAACGAAAACTGAATTTCATGCGAAGGCTGCACCCCTTGCAAATGCTGCAACCTGTGCAAAGGCTGCATTCGGTGCAAAGGCTGCACTCTGTGCAAAGGCTGCACTCCTTGCGTAGGCTGCGCCCCTTGCGAAGGCTGCACTCCTTGCGAAGGCTGCGCCCCTTGTGAAGGCTGCACTCCTTGCGAAGGCTGCACTCCTTGCGAAGGCTGCACTCCGTGCGAAGGCATGCACTCCGTGCGAAGGCATGCACTCCGTGCGAAGGCTGCACTCCATGCGAAGGCTGCATTCCGTGCGAAGGCTGCACTCCGTGCGAAGGCCTGAACTCTGTGCGAAGGCAGCACTCCTCCCGAGGGAAGCAATCCTTGCGAAGTCAGCACTCCTTGCAAAGGCAGCACTCATTGCGAAGGCAGCATTCCTTGCGATGCAGCTCTCGTTGTGAAGGCAGCACTCCTTGAGAAGGCAGCACTACTTGCGAAGGCTGTACTCCGTGCAACAGCAGCACTCCTTGCGAAGGCAGCACTCCTTGCGAAGGCAGCACTCCTTGCGAATCAGCTCTCCTTGCGAAAGCAGCACTCCTTGCGAAGGCAGCACTCCTTGCGAAGGCTGCCTCCTTGCGTAGGCTGCACTCCGTGCAAAGGCTACACTCCATGCGATGGCTGCACTCTATGTGAAGTCTGCACTCCATGCGAAGGCTGCACTCCGTGCAACACCAGCACTCCTTGCGAAGGTAGCACTCCTTGCGAAGACAGCATTTCTTGCGAAGGCATCACTCCGTGTAAACGCTGCACTCCATGCGAAGGCTGCACTCCAAGCAAAGGTTGCACTCCGAGCGAAGGTTGCAGACGGTGTGAAGGCTGCGCTCCGTGCGAAGGCTGCATTCTGTGCAAAGGCTGCACTCCGAGCGAAGGCCTCACTCCGTGCGACAGCAGCACTCCGTGCGAAGGCTGCACTCCTTGCGAAGGCTGCATTCTGTGTGAAGGCTGCAGTCCTTGCGAAGGCTGCACTCAGTACGAAGGCTGCACTCCGTGCGAAGGCTGCACACCGTGCGAAGGCTGCACTCCGTGCGAAGGCTGCACTCCGTGCGAAGGCCTGAACTCCGTGCGAAGGCAGCACTCCATGCGAATCAGCACTCCTTGCGAAGGCAGCACTCCTTGCGAAGGCTGCACTCCTTGCGAAGGCTGCACACCGTGCAAAGGCTGCACTGTGTGCGATGGCTGCACTCCTTGCGAAGGCTGCATTCCATGTGAAGGCTGCACTCTGTGCAACAGCAGCACTCCTAGCGAAGGCTGCACTCCATGCGATGGCTGCACGCCATGCAAAGGCTGCCGTCCATGCGAAGGCGGCACTCCGTGTGAAGGCTGCTCTCCATGAGAAGGCTGCTATCCGTGCGAAGGCTGCACTCTGTGCGAAGGCTGCACTCCTTGCGAAGGCTGCATTCCGTGCGAAGGATGCACTCTGTGCGAAGGCAGCACACCTTGCGAATCAGCACTCCTTGCGAAAGGAGCACACCTTGCGAATCAGCACTCCTTGCGAAAGGAGCACTCCTTGTGAAGGCAGCACTCCTTGCGAAGGCTGCCTCCTTGCAAAGGCTGCACTCCTTGCGAAGGCTGCACTCCGTGCAAAGGCTGCACTTCGTGTGATGGCTACACTCATTGCGAAGGCTTCACTCCATGCGAAGGTTGCACTCCGTGCATCAGCAGCACTCCTTGCGAAGGCAGCACTCCTTGCGAGGGCAGCACTCCTTGCGAATCAGCACTCCTGGCGAAAGCAGCACTCCTTGCGAAGGCAGCACTCCTTGCGAAGGCTGCCTCCTTGGGAAGGCTAGACTCCTTGCGAAGGCTGCACTCCGTGCAAAGGCTGCACTCCGTGCAAAGGCTGCACTCCGTGCGATGGCTACACTCATTGCGAAGGCTGCACTCCATGCGAAGGTTGCACTCCGTGCAACAGCAGTACTTCGTGTGAAGGCAGCACTCCATGTGAAGGCTTCACTCCATCCAAAGGCTGCACTCCATGCGATGGCTGCACTCCATGCGAAGTCTGCACTCCATGCAAAGGCCGCACTCCGTGCAACAGCAGCACTCCTTGCGATGGCAGCACTCCTTGCGAAGGCAGCACTTCTTGCGAAGGCATCACTCCGTGCAAACGCTGCACTCCATGCAAAGGTTGCACTCCGAGCGAAGGTTGCACTTGGTGTGAAGGCTGCACTCCGTGCAAAGGCAGCACTCCTTGCGAATCAGCACTCTTTGTGAAGGCGGCACTCCTTGTGAAGGCAGCACTCCGTGCGAACGCAGCACGCAGTGCGAACGCAGCACTCGTTGCGAAGGCAGCATCCCTTGCACAGGCGGCACTCCTTGCGAAGGCGGCACTCCTTGTGAAGGCAGCACTCCTTGCGAAGGCAGCACTCCTTGCGAAGGCAGCACTCCTTGCGAATCAGCACTCCTTGTGAAAGCAACACTCCTTGCGAAGGCAGTACTATTTGCGAAGACTGCACTCCTTACGAAGGCTGCACTCCTTGCGAAGGCTGCACTCCTTGTAAAGGATGCACTCCGTGCGATCACAGCACTTTGTGCGAAGGCTGCTCTCCATGCGAAGGGTGCACGCCGTCCAATAGCAGCACTTCGTGTGAAGGCAGCACTCCATGCGAAGGCTTCAATCCATGCGAAGGCTGCACTCCATGCAAATGCTCCACCCCATGTGAAGGATGCACTACATGCAAAGGCTGCACTCCATGCAAACGCTGCACTCCATGCGAAGGCAGCTCTCCTTGCGAAGGCAGCACTCCTTGCGAAGGCAGCACTCATTGCGAATCAGCACTCCTTGCGAAAGCAGCACTCCTTGCGAAGGCAGCGCTCCTTGCAAAGGCAGCTCTGCTTGTGAAGGCAGCACTCCTTGCGAAGGCAGCACTACTTGCGAATGCAGCACTGCTTGCGAATAAGCACTCCTTGCGAAGGCAGCACTCCTTGCGAAGGCAGTACTATTTGCGAAAGCTGCACTCCTTGTGAAGGCTGCACTACTTGCGAAGGCTGCACTCCGTGCGAAGGCTGCACTCCGTGCGAAGGCTGCACTCCGTGCGAAGTCTGCACTCCGTGCGAAGGCTGCACTCCGTGCGAAGGCTGCACTCCGTGCGAAGGCTGCACTCCTTGCGAAGGCTGCACTCCATGCGAAGGCCTGAACTCCGTGCGAAGGCAGCACTCCTCATGAGGGAAGCAATCCTTGCGAAGGCAGCACTCCTTGCGAAGGCACCACTCATTGCGAAGGCAGCACTCCTTGCGAAGCAGCTCTCGTTGCGACAGCAGCCTCCTTGCGAAAGCAGCACTCCTTGCGAAGGCAGCACTCCTTGCGAATCAGCACTCCTTGCGAAAGCAGCACTCCTTGCGAAGGCAGCACTCCTTGCGAAGGCTGCAATCCTTGCGAAGTCTGCACTCCGTGCAAAGGCTGCACTGCGTGCGATGGCTGCACTCCTTGTGAAGGCTGCACTCCATGCGAAGGCTGCACTCTGTGCAACAGCAGCACTCCTAGCGAAGGCTGCACTCCATGCGATGGCTGCACGCCATGCAAAGGCTGCCCTCCATGCGAAGGCTGCACACCGTGCGAAGGCTGCTCTCCATGAGAAGGCTGCAATCCGTGCAAAGGCTGTACTCCGTGCGAAGGCTGCACTCCGTGCGAAGGCTGCACTCCTTCCAAAGGCTGATTTCCGTGCGAAGGATGCACTCCGTGCGAATTCTACACTCCCTGCGAAGGCTGCAATCCGTGCAAAGGCAGCACACGTTGCGAAGGCAGCACTCCTTGCGAAGGCAGCACTCCATGTGAAGGAAGCACTCCTTGCGTAGTCAGCACTCCTTAAGACGGCAGCTCTCCTTGCGAAGGCAGCATTCCTTGCGAATCAGCACTCCTTGCGAAAGCAGAACTCCTTGTGAAGGCAGCACTCCTTGCGAAGGCTGCCTCCTTGTGAAGGCTGCACTCCTTGCGAAGGCTGCACTCCTTGCAAAGGCTGCACTCCTTGCAAAGGCTGCACTCCGTGTAAAGGCTGCACTCCGTGCGATGGCTACACTCATTGCGAAGGCTTCATTCCATGCGAAGGTTGCACTCCGTGCAACAGCAGCACTCCTTGCAAAGGCAGCACTCCTTGCGAAGGCAGCACTCCTTGCGAAGGCAGCACTCCTTGCAAATCAGCACTCCTTGCGAAAGCAGCACTCCTTGGGAAAGCAGCACTCCTTGCGAAGGCAGCACTCCTTGCGAAGGCTGCCTCCTTGCGAAGGCTGCACTCCTTGCGTAGGCTGCACTCCGTGCAGAGGCTGCACTCCGTGCGATGGCTACACTCATTGCGAAGGCTGCATTCCATGCGAAGGTTGCACTCCGTGCAACAGCAGCACTTCGCGTGAAGGCAGCACTCCATGTGAAGGCTTCACTCCATACAAAGGCTGCACTCCATGCGATGGCTGCACTCCATGCGAAGGTTGCACTCCATGCGAAGGCAGCACTCCATGCAAATGCTCCACTCCATGCGAAGGATGCACTCCATACAAAGGCTGCACTCCATGCAAACACTGCACTCCATGCGAAGGCAGCACTCCGAGCGAAGTATGCACTCCAAGCAAAGGTTGCGCTCCGAGCGAAGATTGCACTCCGAGCGAAGGTTGCAATCCATACGAAGACTGCACTCCATGCGAAAACTGAATTTCATGCGAAGGCTGCACCACGTGCAAAGGCTGCACCCTGCGCAAAGGCTGCATTCCGTGCAAAGGCTGCACTCTGTGCAAAGGCTGCACTCCTTGCAAAGGGTTCGCCCCTAACGAAGGCTGCACTCCTTGTAAAGGCTGCACTCCGTGCGATGACAGCACTCCGTGCGAAGGCTGCACTCCATGCGAAGGGTGCACGCCGTCCAACAGCATGACTTCGTGTGAATGCAGCACTCCATAACAAGGCTTCACTCCATCCAAAGGCTGCACTCCATGCGATGGCTGCACTCCATGCGAAGTCAGCACTACATGCAAAGTCAGCACTACATGCAAAGTCTGCACTCCATGCAACAGCAGCACTCCTTGCGAAGGCTGCACTCCTTGCGAAGGCTGCAATCTGTGCGAAGGCTGCAGTCCTTGCGAAATCTGAACTCTGTGCGGAGGCTGCAGTCCTTGTGAAGGCTGCAATCCGTGGATAGGCTGCACTCCGTGCGAAGGCTGCACTCCGTGCGAAGGCTGCACTCCGTGCGAAGGCTGCACTCCGTGCGAAGGCTGCACTCCGTGCGAAGGCTGCACTCCGTGCGAAGGCAGAACTCCGTGCGAACGCAGCACTCCATGTGAATACAGCACTCGTTGCGAAGGCAGCACTCCTTGCGCAGGCGGCACTGCTTGCGAAGGTGGCACTCCTTGTGAAGGCAGCACTCCTTGCAAAAGCAGCACTCCTTGCGAAGGCAGCACTCCTTGCGAAGGCAGCACTCCATGCGAAGGCTGCACTCCTTGCGAAGGCAGCACTCCTTGCGAAGGCAGCACTCCTTGCGAATCAGCACTCCTTGCGAAAGCAGCACTCCTTGCAAAGGCAGCACTCCTTGCGAAGGCTGCATCCTTGCAAAGGCTAAACTCCGTGCAAAGGCTGCACTCCGTGCGATGGATGCACTCATTGCAAAGGCTGCACTCCATGCGAAGGTTACACTCCGTGCAACAGCAGCCATTCGTGTGAAGGCAGCACTCCATGTGAAGGCTTCACTCTATCCAAAGGCTGCACTCCATGTGATGGCTGCACTCCATGCGATGGCTGCACTCCATGCGAAGTCTGCACTCCATGCGAAGGCTTTACTCCATGCAACAGCAGCACTCCTTGCGAAGCAGCACTCCTTGCGAAGGCAGCACTCCTTGCAAAGGCTGCATTCTGTGCGAAGGCTGCAGTCCTTGCGAAGGCTGAACCCTGTGCGAAGGCTGCAGTCATTGAAAAGGCTGCAATCTGTGCAAAGGCTGCACTCCGTGGGAAGGCAGCACTCCGTGCAAACACTGCACTCCATGGGAAGGCTGCACTCCAAGGAATGGTTGCACTCCGAGCGAAGATTGCACTCGGTGTGAAGGCTGCGCTCTGTGCGAAGGCTGCACTCGGTGCGAAGGCTGCACTCTGTGTGAAGGCTGCACTCCGTGCGAAGGCCTCACTCTGTGCGACGGCAGCATCCCGTGCGAAAGCAGCACTCATTGCGAAGGCTGCATTCTGGGCGAAGGCTGCAGTCCTTGCGAAGGCTGAACTCTGTGCGAAGTCTGCAGTCCTTGCAAGGGCTGCAGTTCGTGCAAAGGCTGCAATCCGTGCGAAGGCTGCACTCCGTGCGAAGGCTGCACTCTGTGAGAAGTCTGCACTCCGTGCGAAGGCTACACTCGGTGCGAAGGCAGCACTCGGTGCGAAGGCAGCACTCCGTGCGAAGGCAGCACTCGTTGCGAAGGCAGACTCCTTGCGCAGGCAGCACTCCTTGCGAAGGCAGCACTCCTTGTGATGGTAGCACTCCTTGCGAAGGCAACACTCCTTGCAATGGCAGCACTCCATGCGAAGGTAGCTCTCCTTGCGAAGGCAGCACTCCTTGCAAACCAGCACTCCTTGCGAAGGCGGCACTCCTTGCTAAGACAGTAGTCTTTGTGAAGGCTGCACTCCTTGCGAAGGCTGCAATCCTTGCGAAGGCTACACTGCGTGTGAAGGCTGCCCTCCGTGCGATGGCAGCACTCCGTGCGAAGGCTGCAATCCATGCATAGGTTTCACTCCATGCGGAGGCTGCACTCCATGCAAATGCTCCACCCCATGTGAAGGATGCACTCCATGCAAAGGCTGCACTCCATGCAAACGCTGCACTCCATGCGAAGGCAGCACTCCGAGCCAAGGATGCACTCAGAGCAAAGGCTGCACTCCATGCAAACGCTGCACTCCATGCAACAGCAGCACTCCTTGCGAAGGCTGCACTCCTTGCGAAGGCTGCAATCTGTGCGAAGGCTGCAGTCCTTGCGAAATCTGAACTCTGTGCGGAGGCTGCAGTCCTTGTGAAGGCTGCAATCCGTGGATAGGCTGCACTCCGTGCGAAGGCTGCACTCCGTGCGAAGGCTGCACTCCGTGCGAAGGCTGCACTCCGTGCGAAGGCTGCACTCCGTGCGAAGGCTGCACTCCGTGCGAAGGCAGAACTCCGTGCGAACGCAGCACTCCATGTGAATACAGCACTCGTTGCGAAGGCAGCACTCCTTGCGCAGGCGGCACTGCTTGCGAAGGTGGCACTCCTTGTGAAGGCAGCACTCCTTGCAAAAGCAGCACTCCTTGCGAAGGCAGCACTCCTTGCGAAGGCAGCACTCCATGCGAAGGCTGCACTCCTTGCGAAGGCAGCACTCCTTGCGAAGGCAGCACTCCTTGCGAATCAGCACTCCTTGCGAAAGCAGCACTCCTTGCAAAGGCAGCACTCCTTGCGAAGGCTGCATCCTTGCAAAGGCTAAACTCCGTGCAAAGGCTGCACTCCGTGCGATGGATGCACTCATTGCAAAGGCTGCACTCCATGCGAAGGTTACACTCCGTGCAACAGCAGCCATTCGTGTGAAGGCAGCACTCCATGTGAAGGCTTCACTCTATCCAAAGGCTGCACTCCATGTGATGGCTGCACTCCATGCGATGGCTGCACTCCATGCGAAGTCTGCACTCCATGCGAAGGCTTTACTCCATGCAACAGCAGCACTCCTTGCGAAGCAGCACTCCTTGCGAAGGCAGCACTCCTTGCAAAGGCTGCATTCTGTGCGAAGGCTGCAGTCCTTGCGAAGGCTGAACCCTGTGCGAAGGCTGCAGTCATTGAAAAGGCTGCAATCTGTGCAAAGGCTGCACTCCGTGGGAAGGCAGCACTCCGTGCAAACACTGCACTCCATGGGAAGGCTGCACTCCAAGGAATGGTTGCACTCCGAGCGAAGATTGCACTCGGTGTGAAGGCTGCGCTCTGTGCGAAGGCTGCACTCGGTGCGAAGGCTGCACTCTGTGTGAAGGCTGCACTCCGTGCGAAGGCCTCACTCTGTGCGACGGCAGCATCCCGTGCGAAAGCAGCACTCATTGCGAAGGCTGCATTCTGGGCGAAGGCTGCAGTCCTTGCGAAGGCTGAACTCTGTGCGAAGTCTGCAGTCCTTGCAAGGGCTGCAGTTCGTGCAAAGGCTGCAATCCGTGCGAAGGCTGCACTCCGTGCGAAGGCTGCACTCTGTGAGAAGTCTGCACTCCGTGCGAAGGCTACACTCGGTGCGAAGGCAGCACTCGGTGCGAAGGCAGCACTCCGTGCGAAGGCAGCACTCGTTGCGAAGGCAGACTCCTTGCGCAGGCAGCACTCCTTGCGAAGGCAGCACTCCTTGTGATGGTAGCACTCCTTGCGAAGGCAACACTCCTTGCAATGGCAGCACTCCATGCGAAGGTAGCTCTCCTTGCGAAGGCAGCACTCCTTGCAAACCAGCACTCCTTGCGAAGGCGGCACTCCTTGCTAAGACAGTAGTCTTTGTGAAGGCTGCACTCCTTGCGAAGGCTGCAATCCTTGCGAAGGCTACACTGCGTGTGAAGGCTGCCCTCCGTGCGATGGCAGCACTCCGTGCGAAGGCTGCAATCCATGCATAGGTTTCACTCCATGCGGAGGCTGCACTCCATGCAAATGCTCCACCCCATGTGAAGGATGCACTCCATGCAAAGGCTGCACTCCATGCAAACGCTGCACTCCATGCGAAGGCAGCACTCCGAGCCAAGGATGCACTCAGAGCAAATGTTGCACTCCGAGCAGAGGTTGCACTCCAAGCAGAGGTTGCACTCTGAGCGAAGGTTGCTATCCATACGAAGAGTCCACTCCATGCAAAAACTGCATTTCATGCAAAGGCTGTACTCCGTGCAAAGGCTGTATTCTGAGCAAAGGCTGCACTCTGTACAAAGGCTGCACTCCGTGCGGAGACTGTGCTCCTTACAAAGGCTGCACTCCGTGCATAGGCTGCACCCCATGCGAAGGCTGCACTCCATGCAAACGCTGCACTCCAGGCGAAGTCTGCACTCCGAGCGAAGGTTGCACTCTGAGCGAAGGTTGCACTCCGAGCCAAGGCTGCATTTTGTGTGAAGGATGGACTCCGTGCGAAGGCTGAACTCCGCGCAAAGGCTGCTCTCTGCGCAAAGGCTGCACTCCGTGCGAAGGCTACACTCTGTGCGAAGGCTGCACTCCGATCGAAGGGTCCACTGCATGCGAAGGCTGCACTCCATGCAAAGGCAAAACTCCGTGCGAATGCAGCACTAGTCGCATAGGCAGCACTCCTTGCGAAGGCAGCACTCCTTGCAAAGGCAACACTCCTTCCAAGGGCAGCAATCCTTGCAAAGGCAGCTCTCATTGCGAAGGCAGCACTCCTTGCGATGGCAGCACTCATTGCGAATCAGCACTCATTTCGAAGGCAGCACTCCTTGCGAAGGCAGTAGTCTTTGCGAAGGCTGCACTCCTTGCGCAGGCTGCACACCTTGCGAAGGCTGCACACCTTGCGAAGGCTGCACTCCGTGTAAAGGCTGCACTCCGTACGATGACAGCACTCCGTGCGAAGGGTGCACGCCGTCCAACAGCAGCACTTCGTGTGAAGGCAGCACTCCATGCGAAGGCTTCACTCCATGCGAAGGCTGCACTCCGTGCAAATGCTCCACTCCATGTGAAGGATGCACTCCATGCAATGGCTTCACTCCATGCAAACGCTGCACTTCATGCGATGGCAGCACTCCGAGCGAAGGATGCACCCCGAGCAAAGGTTGCACTCCGAGCGAAGGTTGCACTCTGAGCGAAGGTTGAAATCCATACGAAGACTGCACTCCATGCGAAAACTGAATTTCATGCGAAGGCTGCACCCCATGCAAAGGCTGCAACCTGTGCAAAGGCTGCATTCGGTGCAAAGGCTGCACTCTGTGCAAAGGCTGCACTCCTTGCGTAGGCTGCGCCCCTTGCGAAGGCTGCACTCCTTGCGAAGGCTGCGCCCCTTGTGAAGGCTGCACTCCTTGCGAATTCTGCACTCCTTGCGAAGGCTGCACTCCTTGCGAAGGCTGCACTCCGTGTGAAGGCATGCACTCCGTGCGAAGGCTGCACTCGATGCGAAGGCTGCATTCCGTGCGAAGGCTGCACTCCGTGCGAAGGCCTGAACTATGTGCGAAGGCAGCACTCCTCCTTGGGGAAGCAATCCTTGCGAAGTCAGCACTCCTTGCAAAGGCAGCACTCATTGCGAAGGGAGCACTCCTTGCGAAGCAGCTCTCGTTGTGAAGGGAGCACTCCTTGAGAAGGCAGCACTACTTGCGAAGGCTGTACTCCGTGCAACAGCAGCACTCCTTGCGAAGGCAGCACTCCTTGCGAAGGCAGCACTCCTTGCGAATCAGCTCTCCTTGCGAAAGCAGCACTCCTTGCGAAGGCAGCACTCCTTGCGAAGGCTGCCTCCATGCGAATGCTACACTCCGTGCAAAGGCTGCACTCCGTGCAAAGGCTGCACGTCGTGCAAAGGCTGCACTCCGTGCGATGGCTACACTCATTGCCAAGGCTGCACTCTATGCGAATGTGCATTCCGTGCAACAGCAGCACTTCGTGTGAAGGCAGCACTCCATGTGATGGCTTCACTCCATCCAAAGGCTGCACTCCATGCGATGGCTGCACTCCATGCGAAGTCTGCACTCCATGCGAAGGCTGCACTCTATGCGACAGCAGCACTCCTTGCGAAGGCAGCACTCCTTGCGAAGGCAGCACTCCCTGCAAAGGCTGCACTCCTTGCGAAGGCTTCACTCCACGCGAAGGCTGCACTCCGCGCGATGGCTACACTCATTGCGAAGGCTGCACTGCATGCGAAGGTTGCATTCCGTGCAACAGCAGCACTTCGTGTGAAGGCAGCACTCCATGTGAAGGATGCACTCCATACAAAGGCTGCACTCCAAGCAAACGCTGCACTCCATGCGAAGGCAGCACTCCGAGCGAAGGATGCACTCCGAGCAAAGGTTGCGCTCCGAGCGAAGATTGCACTCCGAGCGAAGGTTGCAATCCATACGAAGACTGCACTCCATGCGAAAACTGAATTTCATGCGAAGGCTGCACCCCATGCAAAGGCTGCACCCTGTGCAAAGGCTGCATTCCGTGCAAAGGCTGCACTCTGTGCAAAGGCTGCACTCCCTGCAAAGGGTTCGCCCCTTACGAAGGCTACACTCCTGGTAAAGGCTGCACTCCGTGCGATGACAGCACTCCGTGCGAAGGCTGCACTCCATGCGAAGGGTGCACGCCATCCAACAGCATCACTTCGTGTGATTGCAGGACTCCATGTCAGGGCTTCACTCCATCCAAAGGCTGCACTCCATGCGATGGCTGCACTCCATGCGAAGGCTGCACCCCATGCAAAGGCTGCACCCAGTGCAAAGGCTGCATTCCGTGCAAAGGCTGCACTCATTGCGAAGGCAGCACTCCTTGCGAAGGCAGCACTCCTTGCAAATCAGCACCCCTTGTGAAAGTTGCACTGCGTGTGAAGGCTGCACTCAGTGTGATGGCAGCACTCCGTGCGAAGGCTGCACTCCATGCGAAGGGTGCACGCCGAGCAACAGCAGCACTTCGTGTGAAGGCAGCACTCCATGCGAAGGTTTCACTCCATGCGAAGGCTGCACTCCATGCAAATGCTCCACCCCATGTGAAGGATGCACCACATGCAAAGGCTGCACTCCATGCAAATGCTGCACTCCATGCGAAGGCAGCATTCCGAGCGAAGGATGCACTCCAAGCAAAGGTTGCACACTGAGCAGTTTGCACTCCGAGCGAAGGTTGCACTCCAAGCCAAGGCTGCACTCTGTGTGAAGGATGCACGCTGTGCGAAGGCTGCACTCCGCGCGAAGGCTACTCTCCGCGGGAAGGCAGCACTCCGTGCGAAGGCTGCACTCCTTGCGAAGGCAGCACTCCTTGCAAGGGCAGCACTCCTTGCGAAGGCAGCTCTCCTTGCGAAGGCAGCTCTCCTTGCGAAGGCAGCACTCCTTGTGAAGGCAGCACTCATTGCGAATCAGCACTCCTTGCGAAAGCAGCACTCCTTGCGAAGGCAGCACTCCTTGCAAAGGCAGCACTGCATGTGAAGGCGGCACTCCTTGCGAAGGCAGCACTCCTTGCGAAGGCAGCACTCCTTGCGAATCAGCACTCCTTGCGAAAGCAGCACTCCTTGCGAAAGCAGTACTATTTGCGAAGGCTGCACTTCTTGCGAAGGCTGCACTCTTTGCGAAGGCTGCACTCCTTGCGAAGGCTGCACTCCTTGTAAAGGATGCACTCCGTGCGATGACAGCACTCCGTGCGAATGCTGCTCTCCATGCGAAGGGTGCACGCCGTCCAACAGCAGCACTTCGTGTGAAGGCAGCACTCCATGCGAAGGCTTCACTCCATGCGAAGGCTGCACTCCATGCAAATGCTCCACTCCATGTGCAGGATGCACTCCATACAAAGGCTGCACTCCATGCAAACGCTGCACTCTATGCGAAGGCTCCACGCCGTGCGAAGGCTGCACTCCGTGCGAAGGCTGCACTCCGTGCGAAGGCTGCACACCTTGGGAAATCTGTGCTCGTTACGTAGGCTGCACTCCTTGCGATGGTAGCATTCCGTGCGAAGGCTGCACTCCGTGCGAAGGCTGCACTCCGTGGGAAGGCTGCTCCCCGTGCGAAGGCTGCACTCCGTGCAAAGGCTCCACTCTGTGCGAAGGCTGCACTCCGTGCGAAGGCTGCACTCCGTGCGAAGGCTGCACTCCGTGCGGAGGCTGCACTCCGTGCGAAGGCCTGCACTGCGTGCGAAGGCTGCAATCCGTGCGAAGGCTGCACTGCGTGCGAAGGCTGCAATCCGTGCGAAGGCTGCACTCCGTGCGAAGGCTGCACTCCGTGCGAAGGCTGCACTCCGTGCGAAGGCTGCACTCCGTGCGAAGGCATGAACTCCGTGCGAAGGCAGCACTCCTCGCGAGGGAAGCAATCCTTGCGAAGACAGCACTCATTGCGAAGGCAGCACTCCTTGCGAAGGCAGCACTCCTTGCGAAGCAGCTCTCCTTGCGACGGCAGCACTCCTTGCAAAGGCAGCACTCCTTGCGAAGGCAGCACTCCTTGCAAATCAGCACTCCTTGCGAAAGCAGCACTCCTTGCGAAGGCAGCACTCCTTCCGAAGGCTGCAATCCTTGCGAGGGCTGCACTCCGTGCAAAGGCTGCACTCCATGCGAAGGCTGCACTCTGTGCAACGGCAGCACTCCTAGCGAAGGCTGCACTCCATGCGATGGCTGCACGCCATGAAAAGGCTGCCCTCCGTGCGAAGGCTGCACTCCGTGCGAAGGCTGCTCTCCATGAGAAGGCTGCAATCCGTGCGAAGGCTGCACTCCGTGCGAAGGCTGCACTCCTTGCGAAGGCTGATTTCCGTGCAAAGGATGCACTCTGTGCGAATTCTGCACTCCCTGCGAAGGCTGCAATCCGTGCAAAGGCAGCACACGTTGCGAAGGCAGCACTCCTTGCGAAGGGGGCACACCATGTTAAGGCAGCTCTCCTTGCGAAGGCAGCACTCCTTGCGAATCAGCACTCCTTGCGAAAGCAGCACTCCCTGTTAAGGCAGCACTCCTTGCGAAAGCTGCCTCCTTGTGAAGGCTGCACTCCTTGCGAAGGCTGCACTCCGTGCAAAGGCTGCACTCCGTGCAAAGGCTGCACTCCATGCAACAGCAGCACTCCTTGCGAAGGCTGCACTCCTTGCGAAGGCTGCACTCCTTCCAAGGGCAGAACTCCTTGCGAAGGCAGCTCTCCTTGCGAAGGCAGCTCTCCATGCGAAGGCAGCACTCCTTGTGAAGGCAGCACTCATTGCGAATCAGCACTCCTTGCGAAAGCAGCACTCCTTGCGTAGGCAGCACTCCTTGCAAAGGCAGCACTGCATGTGAAGGCACCACTCCTTGCGAAGGCAGCACTCCTTGCGAAGGCAGCACTCCTTGTGAATCAGCACTCCTTGCGAAAGCAGCACTCCTTGCGAAGGCAGTACTATTTGCGAAGGCTGCACTCCTTGCGTAGGCTGCACTCCTTGCAAAGGGTACGCCCCTTACGAATTCTGCACTCCTTGTAAAGGCTGCACTTTGTGCGATGACAGCACTCCGTGCGAAGGCTGCTCTCCATGCGAAGGGTGCACGCCGTCCAACAGCAGCACTTCGTTTGAAGGCAGCACTCCATGCGAAGGCTTCACTCCATTCGAAGGCTGCACTCCACGCAAATGCTCCACTCCATGTGAAGGATGCACTCCATACAAAGGCTGCACACCATGCAAACGCTGCACTCCATGCGAAGGATGCACTCCTAGCGAAGGTTGCACTCCGAGCAAAGGTTGCGCTCCGAGCGAAGGCTGCACTCCGTGCGAAGGCTGCACTTCGTGCGAAGGCTGCACTCCATGCCAAGGCTGCACTCCGTGCGAAGGCTGCACTCCGTGCGAAGGCTGCACTCCGTGCGAAGGCAGCACTCCGTGCGAAGGCAGCACTCCGTGAGAAGGCAGCAGTCCTTGCGCAGGCAGCACTCCTTGCGAAGGCAGCACTCCTTGCGAAGGCAGCACTCCTTGCGAAGGCAGCACTCCTTGCGAAGGCAGCACTCCTTGCGAAGGCAGCACTTCTTGCGATGGCAGCACTCCTTGCAAAAGCAGCACTCCTTGCAAAGGCAGCACTCCTTGCAAAGGCAGCACTCTTTGCAAAGGCAGCACTCCTTGCAAAGGCAGCACTCCTTGCAAAGGCAGCACTCCATGCGATGGCAGGACTCCTAGCGAAGGCAGCATTCCTTGCGAAGGCTGCACCCCTTGCGAAGGCAGCACCCCTTGCGAAGGCAGCACTCCTTGCGAAGGCAGCACTCCTTGCGAAGGCAGCACTCCTTGCGAAGGCAGCACTCCTTGCGAAGGCAGCACTCCATGCGGATGCTGCACTCCGAGCAAAGGTTGCATTCAAAGCAAAGGTTGCACTCGGTGTGAAGGCTGCACCCCGTGCGAAGGCTGCACTCGGTGCGAAGGCTGCACCTTGTGCGAAAGCAGCACTCCTTGCAATGGCTGCATTCTGTGCGAAGGCTGCAGTCATTGCGAAGGCTGATCTGTGTGCGAAGGCTGCAGTCCTTGCGAAGGCTGCAATCCGTGCAAAGGCTGCACTCGGTACGAAGGGAGCACTCCGGGCGAAGGCTGCACTCCGTGTGAAGTCAGCACTCCGTGCGAAGTCTGCACTCCGTGCGAAGGCTGCACTCCGTGCGAAGGCTGCACTCCGTGCGAAGGCTGCACTCCGTGCGAAGGCAGCACTCGTTACGAAGGCAGCACTCGTTGCGAAGGCAGCACTTCTTGTGAAGGCAGCACTCCTTGCAAAGGCAGCACTCCATGCGAAGGCATCGCTCCTTGCAAAGGCAGCACTCCTTGCGAATCAGCACTCCTTGCAAATCAGCACTCCTTGCGAAGGCAGCACTCCTTGCGAAGGCAGCACTCCTAGCGAAGGCAGCACTTCGTTCAAACGCTGCACTCCATGCGAATGCTGCACTCCGAGCGAAGGTTGCACTCCGAGCGAAGGTTGCACTCCGAGCGAAGGCTGCACTCCGTGCGAAGGCTGCACTCCGTGCGAAGGCTGCACTCCGTGCGAAGGCTGCACTCCGTGCGAAGGCAGCACTCCGTGCGCAGGCAGCAGCCCTTGCGCAGGCAGCACTCCTTGCGAAGGCAGCACTCCTTGCAAAGGCAGCACTCCTTGCGAAGGCAGCACTCCTTGCGAAGGCAGCACTCCTTGCGAAGGCAGCACTCCTTGCGAAGGCAGCACTCCTTGCAATGGCAGCACTCCTTGCAAAGGCAGCACTCCTAGCGAAGGCAGGACTCCTAGCGAAGGCAGGACTCCTAGCGAAGGCAGCACTCCTTGCGAAGGCAGCACCCCTTGCAAAGGCAGCACTCCTTGCGAAGGCGGCACTCCTTGCGAAGGCAGCACTCCTTGCGAAGGCAGCACTCCTTGCGATGGCAGCACTCCTTGCGAATCAGCACTCCTTGCGAATCAGCACTCCTTGCGAATCAGCACTCATTGCGAAGGCAGCACTCCTTGTGAAGGCAGTAGTCTTTGTGGGGGCTGCACTCCTTGCGAAGGCTGCACTCCTTGTGAAGGCTGCACTGCATGTGAAGGCTGCATTCCGTGCGATGGCAGCACTCCGTGCGAAGGCTGCACTCCATGCGAAGGGTGCACGCCGTGCAACAGCAGCACTTTGTGCAAAGGCAGCACTCCATGCGAAGGTTTCACTCCATGCGAAAGCTGCACTCCAAGCAAATGCTGCACCCCATGTGAAGGATGCACTCCATGCAAAGGCTGCACTCCATGAAATGCTGCACTCCATGCGAAGGCAGCACTCCGAGCGAAGGATGCACTCCGAGCAAAGGTTGCATTCCGAGCAGAGGTTGCACTGCGAGCGAAGGTTGCAATCCATACGAAGACTGCACTCCATGCGAAAACTGCATTTCACGCAAAGCCTGCACCCCGTGCAAAGGCTGCAATCTGAGCAAAGGCTGCACTCTGTGCAAAGGCTGCACTCAGTGCGAAGAATGTGCTCCTTTCAAAGGCTGCATTCCCTGCGAGGGCTGCACTCCATGCGTAGGCTGCACGCTGTGCGATGGCTGCACTCCATGTAAAGGCTGCACTCCTTGGGAAATCTGCACTCCTTACGTAGGCTGCACTCCTTGCGATGGTAGCAATCCGTGCAAAGGCTGCACTCCGTGCGAAGGCTGCACCCCGTGCGAAGGCTGCACCCCGTGCGAAGGCTGCAGTCCGTGCGAAGGCTCCACTCCGTGCTAAGGCTGCACTCCGTGCGAAGGCTGCACTCCGTGCGAAGGCAGCACTCGTTGCGAAGGGAGCACTCCTTGCGAAGGCAGAACTTCTTGTGAAGGCAGCACTCCATGCGAAGGCTGCACTCCATGCGAAGGCTGCAGTCCGCGCGAAGGCCTGCTCTCCGTGCAAAGGCTGCACTTCTTGCGAAGGCTGCACCCTGTGCGAAAGCAGCACTCCTTGCAAAGGCTGCATTCTCTGCGAAGGCTGCAGTCATTGCGAAGGCTGATCTGTGTGCGAAGGCTGCAGTCCTTGCGAAGGCTGCAATCCGTGCAAAGGCTGCACTCGGTACGAAGGGAGCACTCTGGGCGAAGGCTGCACTCCGTGCGAAGTCAGCACTCCGTGCGAAGTCTCCACTCCGTGCGATGGCTGCACTCCGTGCGAAGGCTGCACTCCGTGCGAAGGCTGCACTCCGTGCGAAGGCAGCACTCGTTGCGAAGGGAGCACTCCTTGCGAAGGCAGCACTTCTTGTGAAGGCAGCACTCCTTGCAAAGGCAGCACTCCATGCGAAGGCATCGCTCCTTGCAAAGGCAGCACTCCTTGCGAATCAGCACTCCTTGCGAATCAGCACTCCTTGCGAAGGCAGCACTCCTTGCGAAGGCAGCACTCTTTGCGAAGGCAGCACTTCGTGCAAACGCTGCACTCCATGCGAATGCTGCACTCCGAGCGAAGGTTGCACTCCGAGCAAAGGCAGCACTCCATGCGATGGCAGGACTCCCAGCGAAGGCAGCACTCCTTGCGAAGGCAGCATCCCTTGCGAAGGCAGCACTCCTTGCGAAGGCAGCACTCCTTGCGAAGGCAGCACTCCTTGCGAAGGCAGCACTCCTTGTGAAGGCAGCACTCCTTGCGAAGCAGCACTTCTTGCGAAGGCAGCACTCCTTGCAAAGGCAGCACTCCTTGCAAAGGCAGCACTCCATGCGATGGCAGGACTCCTAGCGAAGGCAGCACTCCTTGCGAAGGCAGCACTCCTTGCGAAGGCAGCACTCCTTGCGAAGGCAGCACTCCTTGCGAAGGCAGCACTCCTTGCGAAGGCAGCACTCCTTGCGAAGGCAGCACTCCTTGCAATGGCAGCACTCCTTGCAAAGGCAGCACTCCTTGCGAAGGCAGCACTCCTTGCGAAGGCAGCACTCCTTGCGACGGCAGCACTCCTTGCGAAGGCAGTACTATTTGCGAAGGCTGCACTCCTTGCGAAGACTGCACTCCTTGCAAAGCGTACGCCCCTTACGAATTCTGCACTCCTTGTAAAGGCTGCACTTTGTGCGATGACAGCACTCTGTGCGAAGGCTGCTCTCCATGCGAAAGGTGCACGCCGTCCAACAGCAGCACTTCGTGTGAATGCAGCACTCCATGTCAAGGCTTCACTCCATCCAAAGGCTGCACTCCATGCGAAGTCTGCACTCCATGCGAAGGCTGCACTCCATGCAACAGCAGCACTTCTTGCGAAGGCAGCACTCCACGCGAAGGCAGCACACCGAGGTTGCACACCGAGCAGAGGTTGCACTCCGAGCGAAGGTTGCACTCCATGCGAAGGCAGCACTCCGTGCGAAGGCTTCTCTCCATGCGAAGGGTGCACGCCGTCCAAACGCAGCACTTCGTTTGAAGGCAGCACTCCATGCGAAGGCTTCACTCCATTCGAAGGCTGCACTCCACGCAAATGCTCCACTCCATGTGAAGGATGCACTCCATACAAAGGCTGCACTCCATTCAAACGCTGCACTCCATGCGAAGGATGCACTCCTAGCGAAGGTTGCACTCCGAGCAAAGGTTGCGTTCCGAGCGAAGATTGCACTCCGAGCGAAGGTTGCAATCCATGCGAAGACTGCACTCCAAGCGAAAACTGAATTTCATGCGAAGGCTGCACCCCGTGCAAAGGCTGCACCCCGTGCAAAGGCTGCATTCCGTGCAAAGGGTGCATTCCGTGCAAAGGCTGCACTCTGTGCAAAGGCTGCACTCCTTGCAAAGGGTACGCCTCTTACGAATGCTGCACTCCTTGTAAAGGCTGCACTTTGTGTGGTGACAGCACTCCGTGCGAAGGCTGCTCTCCATGCGAAGGGTGCACGCCGTCCAACAGCAGCACTACATGTGAAAGCAGCACTCCATGTCAAGGCTTCACTCCATCCAAAGGCTGCACTCCATGCGATGGCTGCACTCCATGCGAAGTCTGCATTCCATGCGAAGGCTGCACTCCATGCAACAGCAGCACTCCTTGCGAAGGCAGCACTCCTTGCGAAGGCAGCACTCCTTGCGAAGGCAGCACTCCTTGCGAAGGCAGCACTCCTTGCGAAGGCAGCACTCCATGCGAATGCTGCACTCCGAGCAAAGGTTGCATTCCGAGCAAAGGTTGCACTCGGTGTGAAGGCTGCACTCCGTGCGAAGGCTGCACTCGGTGCGAAGGCTGCACCCTGTGCGAAAGCAGCACTCCTTGCAATGGCTGCATTCTGTGCGAAGGCTGCAGTCATTGCGAAGGCTGATCTGTGTGCGAAGGCTGCAGTCCTTGCGAAGGCTGCAATCCGTGCAAAGGCTGCACTCGGTACGAAGGGAGCACTCCGGGCGAAGGCTGCACTCTGTGTGAAGTCAGCACTCCGTGCGAAGTCTGCACTCCGTGCGAAGGCTGCACTCCGTGCGAAGGCTGCACTCCGTGCGAAGGCTGCACTCCGTGCGAAGGCTGCACTCCGTGCGAAGGCAGCACTCGTTGCGAAGGCAGCACTCGTTGCGAAGGCAGCACTCCTTGCGAAGGCAGCACTTCTTGTGAAGGCAGCACTCCTTGCAAAGGCAGCACTCCATGCGAAGGCATCGCTCCTTGCAAAGGCAGCACTCCTTGCGAACCAGCACTCCTTGCGAATCAGCACTCCTTGCGAAGGCAGCACTCCTTGCGAAGGCAGCACTCCTTGCGAAGGCAGCACTTCGTTCAAACGCTGCACTCCGAGCGAAGGTTGCACTCCGAGCGAAGGTTGCACTCCGAGCGAAGGCTGCACTCCGTGCGAAGGCTGCACTCCGTGCGAAGGCTGCACTCCGTGCGAAGGCTGCACTCCGTGCGAAGGCTGCACTCCGTGCGAAGGCTGCACTCCGTGCGAAGGCTGCACTCCGTGCGAAGGCTGCACTCCGTGCGAAGGCTGCACTCCGTGCGAAGGCTGCACTCCGTGCGAAGGCTGCACACCGTGCGAAGGCAGCACTCCGTGCGCAGGCAGCAGCCCTTGCGCAGGCAGCACTCCTTGCGAAGGCAGCACTCCTTGCAAAGGCAGCACTCCTTGCGAAGGCAGCACTCCTTGCGAAGGCAGCACTCCTTGCGAAGGCAGCACTCCTTGCGAAGGCAGCACTCCTTGCAATGGCAGCACTCCTTGCAAAGGCAGCACTCCTAGCGAAGGCAGGACTCCTAGCGAAGGCAGGACTCCTAGCGAAGGCAGCACTCCTTGCGAAGGCAGCACCCCTTGCAAAGGCAGCACTCCTTGCGAAGGCGGCACTCCTTGCGAAGGCAGCACTCCTTGCGAAGGCAGCACTCCTTGCGATGGCAGCACTCCTTGCGAATCAGCACTCCTTGCGAATCAGCACTCCTTGCGAATCAGCACTCATTGCGAAGGCAGCACTCCTTGTGAAGGCAGTAGTCTTTGTGGGGGCTGCACTCCTTGCGAAGGCTGCACTCCTTGTGAAGGCTGCACTGCATGTGAAGGCTGCATTCCGTGCGATGGCAGCACTCCGTGCGAAGGCTGCACTCCATGCGAAGGGTGCACGCCGTGCAACAGCAGCACTTTGTGCGAAGGCAGCACTCCATGCGAAGGTTTCACTCCATGCGAAAGCTGCACTCCAAGCAAATGCTGCACCCCATGTGAAGGATGCACTCCATGCAAAGGCTGCACTCCATGAAATGCTGCACTCCATGCGAAGGCAGCACTCCGAGCGAAGGATGCACTCCGAGCAAAGGTTGCATTCCGAGCAGAGGTTGCACTGCGAGCGAAGGTTGCAATCCATACGAAGACTGCACTCCATGCGAAAACTGCATTTCACGCAAAGCCTGCACCCCGTGCAAAGGCTGCAATCTGAGCAAAGGCTGCACTCTGTGCAAAGGCTGCACTCAGTGCGAAGAATGTGCTCCTTTCAAAGGCTGCATTCCCTGCGAGGGCTGCACTCCATGCGTAGGCTGCACGCTGTGCGATGGCTGCACTCCATGTAAAGGCTGCACTCCTTGGGAAATCTGCACTCCTTACGTAGGCTGCACTCCTTGCGATGGTAGCAATCCGTGCAAAGGCTGCACTCCGTGCGAAGGCTGCACCCCGTGCGAAGGCTGCACCCCGTGCGAAGGCTGCAGTCCGTGCGAAGGCTCCACTCCGTGCTAAGGCTGCACTCCGTGCGAAGGCTGCACTCCGTGCGAAGGCAGCACTCGTTGCGAAGGGAGCACTCCTTGCGAAGGCAGAACTTCTTGTGAAGGCAGCACTCCATGCGAAGGCTGCACTCCATGCGAAGGCTGCAGTCCGCGCGAAGGCCTGCTCTCCGTGCAAAGGCTGCACTTCTTGCGAAGGCTGCACCCTGTGCGAAAGCAGCACTCCTTGCAAAGGCTGCATTCTCTGCGAAGGCTGCAGTCATTGCGAAGGCTGATCTGTGTGCGAAGGCTGCAGTCCTTGCGAAGGCTGCAATCCGTGCAAAGGCTGCACTCGGTACGAAGGGAGCACTCTGGGCGAAGGCTGCACTCCGTGCGAAGTCAGCACTCCGTGCGAAGTCTCCACTCCGTGCGATGGCTGCACTCCGTGCGAAGGCTGCACTCCGTGCGAAGGCTGCACTCCGTGCGAAGGCAGCACTCGTTGCGAAGGGAGCACTCCTTGCGAAGGCAGCACTTCTTGTGAAGGCAGCACTCCTTGCAAAGGCAGCACTCCATGCGAAGGCATCGCTATTTGCAAAGGCAGCACTCCTTGCGAATCAGCACTCCTTGCGAATCAGCACTCCTTGCGAAGGCAGCACTCCTTGCGAAGGCAGCACTCTTTGCGAAGGCAGCACTTCGTGCAAACGCTGCACTCCATGCGAATGCTGCACTCCGAGCGAAGGTTGCACTCCGAGCGAAGGCTGCACTCCGTGCGAAGGCTGCACTCCGTGCGAAGGCTGCACTACATGCAAAGGCAGCACTCCATGCGATGGCAGGACTCCCAGCGAAGGCAGCACTCCTTGCGAAGGCAGCATCCCTTGCGAAGGCAGCACTCCTTGCGAAGGCAGCACTCCTTGCGAAGGCAGCACTCCTTGCGAAGGCAGCACTCCTTGTGAAGGCAGCACTCCTTGCGAAGCAGCACTTCTTGCGAAGGCAGCACTCCTTGCAAAGGCAGCACTCCTTGCAAAGGCAGCACTCCATGCGATGGCAGGACTCCTAGCGAAGGCAGCACTCCTTGCGAAGGCAGCACTCCTTGCGAAGGCAGCACTCCTTGCGAAGGCAGCACTCCTTGCGAAGGCAGCACTCCTTGCGAAGGCAGCACTCCTTGCGAAGGCAGCACTCCTTGCAATGGCAGCACTCCTTGCAAAGGCAGCACTCCTTGCGAAGGCAGCACTCCTTGCGAAGGCAGCACTCCTTGCGAAGGCAGCACTCCTTGCGAAGGCAGTACTATTTGCGAAGGCTGCACTCCTTGCGAAGACTGCACTCCTTGCAAAGCGTACGCCCCTTACGAATTCTGCACTCCTTGTAAAGGCTGCACTTTGTGCGATGACAGCACTCTGTGCGAAGGCTGCTCTCCATGCGAAAGGTGCACGCCGTCCAACAGCAGCACTTCGTGTGAATGCAGCACTCCATGTCAAGGCTTCACTCCATCCAAAGGCTGCACTCCATGCGAAGTCTGCACTCCATGCGAAGGCTGCACTCCATGCAACAGCAGCACTTCTTGCGAAGGCAGCACTCCACGCGAAGGCAGCACACCGAGCGAAGGATGCACTCCGAGGAAAGGTTGCACACCGAGCAGAGGTTGCACTCCGAGCGAAGGTTGCACTCCATGCGAAGGCAGCACTCCGTGCGAAGGCTTCTCTCCATGCGAAGGGTGCACGCCGTCCAAACGCAGCACTTCGTTTGAAGGCAGCACTCCATGCGAAGGCTTCACTCCATTCGAAGGCTGCACTCCACGCAAATGCTCCACTCCATGTGAAGGATGCACTCCATACAAAGGCTGCACTCCATTCAAACGCTGCACTCCATGCGAAGGATGCACTCCTAGCGAAGGTTGCACTCCGAGCAAAGGTTGCGTTCCGAGCGAAGATTGCACTCCGAGCGAAGGTTGCAATCCATGCGAAGACTGCACTCCAAGCGAAAACTGAATTTCATGCGAAGGCTGCACCCCGTGCAAAGGCTGCACCCCGTGCAAAGGCTGCATTCCGTGCAAAGGGTGCATTCCGTGCAAAGGCTGCACTCTGTGCAAAGGCTGCACTCCTTGCAAAGGGTACGCCTCTTACGAATGCTGCACTCCTTGTAAAGGCTGCACTTTGTGTGGTGACAGCACTCCGTGCGAAGGCTGCTCTCCATGCGAGGGGTGCACGCCGTCCAACAGCAGCACTACATGTGAAAGCAGCACTCCATGTCAAGGCTTCACTCCATCCAAAGGCTGCACTCCATGCGATGGCTGCACTCCATGCGAAGTCTGCATTCCATGCGAAGGCTGCACTCCATGCAACAGCAGCACTCCTTGCGAAGGCAGCACTCCTTGCGAAGGCAGCACTCCTTGCGAAGGCAGCACTCCTTGCGAAGGCAGCACTCCTTGCGAAGGCAGCACTCCATGCGAATGCTGCACTCCGAGCAAAGGTTGCATTCCGAGCAAAGGTTGCACTCGGTGTGAAGGCTGCACTCCGTGCGAAGGCTGCACTCGGTGCGAAGGCTGCACCCTGTGCGAAAGCAGCACTCCTTGCAATGGCTGCATTCTGTGCGAAGGCTGCAGTCATTGCGAAGGCTGATCTGTGTGCGAAGGCTGCAGTCCTTGCGAAGGCTGCAATCCGTGCAAAGGCTGCACTCGGTACGAAGGGAGCACTCCGGGCGAAGGCTGCACTCTGTGTGAAGTCAGCACTCCGTGCGAAGTCTGCACTCCGTGCGAAGGCTGCACTCCGTGCGAAGGCTGCACTCCGTGCGAAGGCTGCACTCCGTGCGAAGGCTGCACTCCGTGCGAAGGCAGCACTCGTTGCGAAGGCAGCACTCGTTGCGAAGGCAGCACTCCTTGCGAAGGCAGCACTTCTTGTGAAGGCAGCACTCCTTGCAAAGGCAGCACTCCATGCGAAGGCATCGCTCCTTGCAAAGGCAGCACTCCTTGCGAACCAGCACTCCTTGCGAATCAGCACTCCTTGCGAAGGCAGCACTCCTTGCGAAGGCTGCACTCCTTGTGAAGGCTGCACTGCATGTGAAGGCTGCATTCCGTGCGATGGCAGCACTCCGTGCGAAGGCTGCACTCCATGCGAAGGGTGCACGCCGTGCAACAGCAGCACTTTGTGCGAAGGCAGCACTCCATGCGAAGGTTTCACTCCATGCGAAAGCTGCACTCCAAGCAAATGCTGCACCCCATGTGAAGGATGCACTCCATGCAAAGGCTGCACTCCATGAAATGCTGCACTCCATGCGAAGGCAGCACTCCGAGCGAAGGATGCACTCCGAGCAAAGGTTGCATTCCGAGCAGAGGTTGCACTGCGAGCGAAGGTTGCAATCCATACGAAGACTGCACTCCATGCGAAAACTGCATTTCACGCAAAGCCTGCACCCCGTGCAAAGGCTGCAATCTGAGCAAAGGCTGCACTCTGTGCAAAGGCTGCACTCAGTGCGAAGAATGTGCTCCTTTCAAAGGCTGCATTCCCTGCGAGGGCTGCACTCCATGCGTAGGCTGCACGCTGTGCGATGGCTGCACTCCATGTAAAGGCTGCACTCCTTGGGAAATCTGCACTCCTTACGTAGGCTGCACTCCTTGCGATGGTAGCAATCCGTGCAAAGGCTGCACTCCGTGCGAAGGCTGCACCCCGTGCGAAGGCTGCACCCCGTGCGAAGGCTGCAGTCCGTGCGAAGGCTCCACTCCGTGCTAAGGCTGCACTCCGTGCGAAGGCTGCACTCCGTGCGAAGGCAGCACTCGTTGCGAAGGGAGCACTCCTTGCGAAGGCAGAACTTCTTGTGAAGGCAGCACTCCATGCGAAGGCTGCACTCCATGCGAAGGCTGCAGTCCGCGCGAAGGCCTGCTCTCCGTGCAAAGGCTGCACTTCTTGCGAAGGCTGCACCCTGTGCGAAAGCAGCACTCCTTGCAAAGGCTGCATTCTCTGCGAAGGCTGCAGTCATTGCGAAGGCTGATCTGTGTGCGAAGGCTGCAGTCCTTGCGAAGGCTGCAATCCGTGCAAAGGCTGCACTCGGTACGAAGGGAGCACTCTGGGCGAAGGCTGCACTCCGTGCGAAGTCAGCACTCCGTGCGAAGTCTCCACTCCGTGCGATGGCTGCACTCCGTGCGAAGGCTGCACTCCGTGCGAAGGCTGCACTCCGTGCGAAGGCAGCACTCGTTGCGAAGGGAGCACTCCTTGCGAAGGCAGCACTTCTTGTGAAGGCAGCACTCCTTGCAAAGGCAGCACTCCATGCGAAGGCATCGCTCCTTGCAAAGGCAGCACTCCTTGCGAATCAGCACTCCTTGCGAATCAGCACTCCTTGCGAAGGCAGCACTCCTTGCGAAGGCAGCACTCTTTGCGAAGGCAGCACTTCGTGCAAACGCTGCACTCCATGCGAATGCTGCACTCCGAGCGAAGGTTGCACTCCGAGCGAAGGCTGCACTCCGTGCGAAGGCTGCACTCCGTGCGAAGGCTGCACTCCATGCAAAGGCAGCACTCCATGCGATGGCAGGACTCCCAGCGAAGGCAGCACTCCTTGCGAAGGCAGCATCCCTTGCGAAGGCAGCACTCCTTGCGAATCAGCACTCCTTGCGAAGGCAGCACTCCTTGCGAAGGCAGCACTCCTTGCGAAGGCAGCACTTCGTTCAAACGCTGCACTCCATGCGAATGCTGCACTCCGAGCGAAGGTTGCACTCCGTGCGAAGGCAGCACTCCGTGCGCAGGCAGCAGCCCTTGCGCAGGCAGCACTCCTTGCGAAGGCAGCACTCCTTGCGAAGGCAGCACTCCTTGCGAAGGCAGCACTCCTTGCGAAGGCAGCACTCCTTGCGAAGGCAGCACTCCTTGCGAAGGCAGCACTCCTTGCAATGGCAGCACTCCTTGCAAAGGCAGCACTCCTTGCGAAGGCAGCACTCCTTGCGAAGGCAGCACTCCTTGCGAAGGCAGCACTCCTTGCGAAGGCAGTACTATTTGCGAAGGCTGCACTCCTTGCGAAGACTGCACTCCTTGCAAAGCGTACGCCCCTTACGAATTCTGCACTCCTTGTAAAGGCTGCACTTTGTGCGATGACAGCACTCCGTGCGAAGGCTGCTCTCCATGCGAAAGGTGCACGCCGTCCAACAGCAGCACTTCGTGTGAATGCAGCACTCCATGTCAAGGCTTCACTCCATCCAAAGGCTGCACTCCATGCGAAGTCTGCACTCCATGCGAAGGCTGCACTCCATGCAACAGCAGCACTTCTTGCGAAGGCAGCACTCCACGCGAAGGCAGCACACCGAGCGAAGGATGCACTCCGAGGAAAGGTTGCACACCGAGCAGAGGTTGCACTCCGAGCGAAGGTTGCACTCCATGCGAAGGCAGCACTCCGTGCGAAGGCTTCTCTCCATGCGAAGGGTGCACGCCGTCCAAACGCAGCACTTCGTTTGAAGGCAGCACTCCATGCGAAGGCTTCACTCCATTCGAAGGCTGCACTCCACGCAAATGCTCCACTCCATGTGAAGGATGCACTCCATACAAAGGCTGCACTCCATTCAAACGCTGCACTCCATGCGAAGGATGCACTCCTAGCGAAGGTTGCACTCCGAGCAAAGGTTGCGTTCCGAGCGAAGATTGCACTCCGAGCGAAGGTTGCAATCCATGCGAAGACTGCACTCCAAGCGAAAACTGAATTTCATGCGAAGGCTGCACCCCGTGCAAAGGCTGCACCCCGTGCAAAGGCTGCATTCCGTGCAAAGGGTGCATTCCGTGCAAAGGCTGCACTCTGTGCAAAGGCTGCACTCCTTGCAAAGGGTACGCCTCTTACGAATGCTGCACTCCTTGTAAAGGCTGCACTTTGTGTGGTGACAGCACTCCGTGCGAAGGCTGCTCTCCATGCGAAGGGTGCACGCCGTCCAACAGCAGCACTACATGTGAAAGCAGCACTCCATGTCAAGGCTTCACTCCATCCAAAGGCTGCACTCCATGCGATGGCTGCACTCCATGCGAAGTCTGCATTCCATGCGAAGGCTGCACTCCATGCAACAGCAGCACTCCTTGCGAAGGCAGCACTCCTTGCGAAGGCAGCACTCCTTGCGAAGGCAGCACTCCTTGCGAAGGCAGCACTCCTTGCGAAGGCAGCACTCCATGCGAATGCTGCACTCCGAGCAAAGGTTGCATTCCGAGCAAAGGTTGCACTCGGTGTGAAGGCTGCACTCCGTGCGAAGGCTGCACTCGGTGCGAAGGCTGCACCCTGTGCGAAAGCAGCACTCCTTGCAATGGCTGCATTCTGTGCGAAGTCTGCAGTCATTGCGAAGGCTGATCTGTGTGCGAAGGCTGCAGTCCTTGCGAAGGCTGCAATCCGTGCAAAGGCTGCACTCGGTACGAAGGGAGCACTCCGGGCGAAGGCTGCACTCTGTGTGAAGTCAGCACTCCGTGCGAAGTCTGCACTCCGTGCGAAGGCTGCACTCCGTGCGAAGGCTGCACTCCGTGCGAAGGCTGCACTCCGTGCGAAGGCTGCACTCCGTGCGAAGGCAGCACTCGTTGCGAAGGCAGCACTCGTTGCGAAGGCAGCACTCCTTGCGAAGGCAGCACTTCTTGTGAAGGCAGCACTCCTTAAAAGGCAGCACTCCATGCGAAGGCATCGCTCCTTGCAAAGGCAGCACTCCTTGCGAATCAGCACTCCTTGCGAATCAGCACTCCTTGCGAAGGCAGCACTCCTTGCGAAGGCAGCACTCCTTGCGAAGGCAGCACTTCGTTCAAACGCTGCACTCCATGCGAATGCTGCACTCCGAGCGAAGGTTGCACTCCGTGCGAAGGCAGCACTCCGTGCGCGGGCAGCAGCCCTTGCGCAGGCAGCACTCCTTGCGAAGGCAGCACTCCTTGCGAAGGCAGCACTCCTTGCGAAGGCAGCACTCCTTGCGAAGGCAGCACTCCTTGCGAAGGCAGCACTCCTTGCGAAGGCAGCACTCCTTGCAATGGCAGCACTCCTTGCAAAGGCAGCACTCCTTGCGAAGGCAGCACTCCTTGCGAAGGCAGCACTCCTTGCGAATCAGCACTCCTTGCGAATCAGCACTCCTTGCGAATCAGCACTCCTTGCGAATCAGCACTCATTGCGAAGGCAGCACTCCTTGCGAAGGCAGTAGTCTTTGTGGGGGCTGCACTCCTTGCGAAGGCTGCACTCCTTGCAAAGGCTGCACTGCATGTGAAGGCTGCATTCCGTGCGATGGCAGCACTCCGTGCGAAGGCTGCACTCCATGCGAAGGGTGCACGCCGTGCAACAGCAGCACTTCGTGCGAAGGCAGCACTCCATGCGAAGGTTTCACTCCATGCGAAAGCTGCACTCCAAGCAAATGCTCCACCCCATGTGAAGGATGCACTCCATGCAAAGGCTGCACTCCATGAAATGCTGCACTCCATGCGAAGGCAGCACTCCGAGCAAAGGATGCACTCCGAGCAAAGGTTGCATTCCGAGCAGAGGTTGCACTGCGAGCATAGGTTGCAATCCATACGAAGACTGCACTCCATGCGAGAACTGCATTTCACGCAAAGCCTGCACCCCGTGCAAAGGCTGCAATCTGAGCAAAGGCTGCACTCTGTGCAAAGGCTGCACTCAGTGCGAAGAATGTGCTCCTTTCAAAGGCTGCATTCCCTGCGAGGGCTGCACTCCGTGCGTAGGCTGCACGCTGTGCGATGGCTGCACTCCATGTAAAGGCTGCACTCCTTGGGAAATCTGCACTCCTTACGTAGGCTGCACTCCTTGCGATGGTAGCAATCCGTGCAAAGGCTGCACTCCGTGCGAAGGCTGCACCCCGTGCGAAGGCTGCACCCCGTGCAAAGGCTGCACTCCGTGCGAAGGCTCCACTCCGTGCTAAGGCTGCACTCCGTGCGAAGGCTGCACTCCGTGCGAAGGCAGCACTCGTTGCGAAGGGAGCACTCGTTGCGAAGGCAGCACTTCTTGTGAAGGCAGCACTCCATGCGAAGGCTGCACTCCATGCGAAGGCTGCAGTCCGCGCGAAGGCCTGCACTCCGTGCAAAGGCTGCACTTCTTGCGAAGGCTGCACCCTGTGCGAAAGCAGCACTCCTTGCAAAGGCTGCATTCTCTGCGAAGGCTGCAGTCATTGTGAAGGCTGATCTGTGTGCGAAGGCTGCGGTCCTTGCGAAGGCTGCAATCCGTGCAAAGGCTGCACTCGGTACAAAGGGAGCACTCCGGGCGAAGGCTGCACTCCGTGCGAAGTCAGCACTCCGTGCGAAGTCTGCACTCCGTGCGAAGGCTGCACTCCGTGCGAAGGCTGCACTCCGTGCGAAGGCTGCACTCCGTGCGAAGGCTGCACTCCGTGCGAAGGCTGCACTCCGTGCGAAGGCAGCACTCGTTGTGAAGGGAGCACTCCTTGCGAAGGCAGCACTTCTTGTGAAGGCAGCACTCCTTGCAAAGGCAGCACTCCGTGCGAAGGCATCGCTCCTTGCAAAGGCAGCACTCCTTGCGAATCAGCACTCCTTGCGAATCAGCACTCCTTGCGAAGGCAGCACTCCTTGCGAAGGCAGCACTCCTTGCGAAGGCAGCACTTCGTGCAAACGCTGCACTCCTTGCGAATGCTGCACTCCGAGCGAAGGTTGCACTCCGAGCGAAGGCTGCACTCCGTGCGAAGGCTGCACTCCGTGCGAAGGCTGCACTCCGTGCGAAGGCTGCACTCCGTGCGAAGGCTGCACTCCGTGCGAAGGCTGCACTCCGTGCGAAGGCTGCACTCCGTGCGAAGGCTGCACTCCGTGCGAAGGCTGCACTCCGTGCGAAGGCTGCACTCCGTGCGAAGGCTGCACTCCGTGCGAAGGCAGCACTCCGTGCACAGGCAGCAGTCCTTGCGCAGGCAGCACTCGTTGCGAAGGCAGCACTCCTTGCGAAGGCAGCACTCCTTGCGAAGGCAGCACTCCTTGCGAAGGCAGCACTCCTTGCGAAGGCAGCACTCCTTGCGAAGGCAGCACTCCTTGCGAAGGCAGCACTCCTTGCAAAGGCAGCACTCCTTGCAAAGGCAGCACTCCATGCGATGGCAGGACTCCTAGCGAAGGCAGCACTCCTTGCGAAGGCAGCACTCCTTGCGAAGGCAGCACTCCTTGCGAAGGGAGCACTCCTTGCGAAGGCAGCACTCCTTGCAAAGGCAGCACTCCTTGCAAAGGCAGCACTCCTTGCAAAGGCAGCACTCCTTGCGAATCAGCACTCATTGCGAATCAGCACTCATTGCGAATCAGCACTCATTGCGAAGGCAGCACTCCTTGCGAAGGCAGTAGTCTTTGTGGAGGCTGCACTCCTTGCGAAGGCTGCACTCCTTGCGAAGGCTGCACTGCATGTGAAGGCTGCATTCCGTGCGATGGCAGCACTTCGTGCGAAGGCAGCACTCCATGCGAAGGTTTCACTCCATGTGAAAGCTGCACTCCAAGCAAATGCTCCACCCCATTTGAAGGATGCACTCCATGCAAAGGCTGCACTCCATGAAACGCTGCACTCCATGCGAAGGCAGCACTCCGAGCGAAGGATGCACTCCGAGCAAAGGTTGCATTCCGAGCAGAGGTTGCACTGCGAGCGAAGGTTGCAATCCATACGAAGACTGCACTCCATGCGAAAACTGCATTTCACGCAAAGTCTGCACCCCGTGCAAAGGCTGCAATCTGAGCAAAGGCTGCACTCTGTGCAAAGGCTGCACTCAGTGCGAAGAATGATCGTCTTTCAAAGGCTGCATTCCCTGCGAGGGCTGCACTCCGTGAGTATGCTGCACGCTGTGCGATGGCTGCACTCCTTGTAAAGGCTGCACTCCTTGGGAAATCTGCACTCCTTACGTAGGCTGCACACCTTGCGATGGTAGCACTCCGTGCGAAGGCTGCACTCCGTGCGAAGGCTGCACTCCGTGCGAAGGCTGCACTCCGTGCAAAGGCTGCACTCCGTGCAAATGCTGCACTCCATGCAAACGCTGCACTCCATGCGAAGGCTGCACTCTGAGAGAAGGTTGCACTCCGAGCGAAGGTTGCACTCCGAGCGAAGGTTGCACTCCAAGCCAAGGCTGCACTCTGTGTGAAGGATGCACGCCGTGCGAAGGCTGCACTCCGCGCAAAGGGTACTCTACGCGCGAAGGAAGCACTCTGTGCGAAGGCTGCACTCCGTGCGAAGGCTGCACTCCGTGCGAAGGCTCTACTCCGTGCTAAGGCTGCACTCCGTGCGAATGCTGCACTCCTTGCGAAGGCCTGCATTCCGTGCGAAGGCTGCACTCCGTGCGAAGGCTGCTCTCTGTGCGAAGGCTGCACTTCCTGCGAAGGCTGCAATCCGTGCAAAGGCAGCACTCCTTGCGAAGGCAGCACTCCTTGCGAAGGCAGCATTCTTTGCGAAGGCAGCACTCCTTGCGAAGGCAGCACACCTTAAGAAGGCAGTCCTCCTTGCGAAGCCAGCACTCCTTGTGAATCAGCACTCCTTGCGAAAGCAGAACTCCTTGCGAAGGTAGCACTCTTTGTGAAGGCTGCCTCCTTGCGAAGGCTGCACTCCTTGCGAAGGCTGCACTCCATGCAAAGGCTGCACTCCGTGCGATGGCCGCACTCATTGCGAAGGCTGCACTCCATGCGAAGGTTGCACTCCGTGCAACAGCAGCACTTCGTGGGAAGGCAGCACTCCATGTGAAGGCTTCACACCATCCAAAGGCGGCACTCCATGCGATGGCTGCACTCCATGCGAAGTCTGCACTCCATGCGATGGCTGCACTCTGTGCAAACGCTGCACTCCATGCGAAGGCTGCACTCCGAGCGAAGGTTCACTCCGAGCGAAGGTTGCACTCCGAGCGAAGGTTGCACTCGGTGTGAAGGCTGCGCTCCGTGCGAATGCTGCACTCGGTGTGAAGGCTGCACTCTATGCGAAGGCTGCACTCCGTGCGAAGGGGTCACTCCGTGCGATGGCAGCACTCCGTGCGAAGGCAGCACACCTTGCGAAGGCTGCATTCTGTGCGAAGGCTGCAGTCCTTGCGAAGGCTGCAATCCGTCCAAAGGCTGCACTCAGTGTGAAGGTTCCACTCCGTGTGATGGCTGCACTCCGTGCAAAGGCAACACCCCGTGCGAAGGCAGCACTCCTTGCAAAGGCAGCATTCCTTGCAAGGGCACCACTCCTTGCGAAGGCAGCTCTCCTTGCGAAGGCAGTACTCCTTGCGAAGGCAGCACTCTTTGCGAATCAGCACTCCTTGCGAAAGCAGCACTCATTGCGAAGGCAGCACTCCTTGCAAAGGCAGCACTGCATGCGAAGGCAGAACTCCTTGTGAAGGCAGCACCGCTTGCGAATCAACACTCCTTGCGAAAGCAGCACTCCTTGCAAAGGCAGTACTCTTTGCGAAGGCTGCATTACTTGCGAAGGCTGCACTCCTTGCGAAGGCTTCACTCCTTGTAAACGCAGCACTCCGTGCGATGACAGCACTCCGTGCGAAGGCTGCTCTCCATGCGAAGGGTGCACGCCGTCCAACAGCAGCACTTCGTGTGAAGGCAGCACTCCATGCGAAGGCTTCACTCCATGCGAAGGCTGCAATCCATGCAAATGCTCCACTCCATGTGAAGGATGCACTCCATGCAAAGGCTGCACTCCATGCAAACGGTGCACTCCATGCGAAGGCAGCACTCCGAGCTAAGGAAGCACTCCGAGAAAAGGTTGCAATCCGAGCGAAGGTTGCACTCCGAGCGAAGGTTGCAATCAGTACAAAGACTGCACTCCATGCGAAACTGAATTTCATGCCAAGGCTGCACCCCGTGCAAAGGCTGCACCCTGTGCAAAGGCCGCATTCTGTGCAAAGGCTGCATTCTGTGCAAAGGCTGCACTCTGTGCAAAGGCTGCACTCTGTGCAAAGGCTGCACTCCTTGCAAAGGTTTCGCCCCTTACGAAGGCTGCACTCCTTGCAAAGGCTGCACTCCTTGTAAAGGCTGCACTCCGTGCGATGACAGCACTCCGTGCGAAGGCTGCTCTGCATGCAAAGGGTGCACGCCGTCCAACAGCAGCACTTCGTGTGAATGCAGCACTCCATGTCAAGGCTTCACTCCATCCAAAGGCTGCACTCCATGCAATGGCTGCACTCCATACGAAGCCTGCACTCCATGCAAAGGCTGCACTCCGTGCAACGGCAGCACTCCTTGCGAAGGCAGCACTCCTTGCGAAGACAGCACTCTATGCGAAGGCAGTGCTCCGTGCAAACGCTGCACACCATGCGAATGCTGCACTCCGTGCAAACGTTGCACTCCGAGCGAAGGTTGCACTCGATGTGAAGGCTGCGCTCCGTGCGAATGCTGCAATCGGTGTGAAGGCTGCACTCTGTGCGAAGGCTGCACTCCGTGCGAAGGGCTCACTCCGTGCGATGGCAACACTCCGTGCGAAGGCAGCACACCTTGCAAAGGCTGCATTCTGTGCGAAGGCTGCAGTCCTTGCGAAGGCTGCAATCCGTCCCAAGGCTGCAATCCGTCCAAAGGCTGCACTCAGTGTGAAGGTTGCACTCCGTGCGAAGGCTGCACTCTGTGCGAAGGCTGCACTCCGTGCGAAGGCTGCACCCCGTGCAAAGGCTGCACCCTGTGCAAAGGCTGCACTCCTTGCGAAGGGTGGGCTCCTTACGAAGGCTGCACTCCTTGCGAATGCTGCACTCCGTGCGAAGGCTGCACTCCGTGCGAAGGCTGCACTCTGTGCGAAGGCTGCACTCCGTGCGAAGGCTGCACTCCGTGCGAAGGCTGCACTCCGTGCGAAGGCTGCACTCCGTGCGAAGGCTGCACTCCGTGCGAAGGCTGCACTCCGTGCGAAGGCTGCACTCCGTGCGAAGGCTGCACTCCGTGCGAAGGCTGCACTCCGTGCGAAGGCTGCACTCCGTGCGAAGGCTGCACTCCGTGCGAAGGCTGCACTCCGTGCGAAGGCTGCACTCCGTGCGAAGGCTGCACTCCGTGCGAAGGCTGCACTCCGTGCGAAGGCTGCACTCCGTGCGAAGGCTGCACTCCGTGCGAAGGCTGCACTCCGTGCCAAGGCTGCACTCCGTGCGAAGGCTGCACTCCGTGCGAAGGCTGCACTCCGTGCCAAGGCTGCACTCCGTGCGAAGGCTGCACTCCGTGCGAAGGCTGCACTCCGTGCGAAGGCTGCACTCCGTGCGAAGGCTGCACTCCGTGCGAAGGCTGCACTCCGTGCGAAGGCTGCACTCCCTGCGAAGTCTGCTCTCTGTGCGAAGGCTGCACTACGTGCGAAGGCTGCACTCCGTGCGAAGGCTGCACTCCGTGCGAAGGCTGCACTCCGTGCGAAGGCTGCATTCCGTGCGAAGGCCAGCATTCCGTGCGAAGGCAGCACTCCGTGCGAATCAGTATTTCTTGCGATGGCAGCACTCCTTGCGATAGCAGCACTCCTTGCGAAGGCAGCACTCCTTGCGAAGGCTCCACTCCTTGCGAAGGCTGCACTCCTTGTGAAGGCTGTACTCCTTGTGAAGGCAGCACTCCGTGCGACGGCTGCACTCCATTCGAAGGCTGCACTCCATGCGAACGCTGAACTCCATGCGAACGCTGAACTCTGTGCAACAGCAGCACTTCGTGCGAAGGCAGCACTCCATGCGAAGGCTTCACTCCATGCGAAGGCAGCACTCTACGCAAAGGCTGCACTCCATGCGAAGGCTGCACTCCATGCGAAGGCTGCACTTCATGCGAAGGCTGCACTCCGTGCAAATGCTGCACTCCATGTGAAGGCTGCACTCCATGCAAAGGCTGCACTCCATGCAATCGCTGCACTCCATGCAAACGCTGCACTCCATGCGAAGGCTACACTCCGAGCGAAAGTTTCACTCCGAGCCAAGGTTCCACTCCGAGCGAAGGTTGCACTCCATACGAAGACTGCAATCCTAGCGAAAACTGCATTTCATGTGAAGGCTGCACCCCGTGCGAAGGCTGCACCCTGTGCAAAGGCTGCATTCTGTGCAAAGGCTGCACTCTGTGCAAAGGCTGCACTCTGTGCAAAGGCTGCACTCTGTGCAAAGGCTGCACTCCTTGCTAAGGCTGTGCTCCTTACGAAGGCTGCTCTCCTTGCTAAGGCTGCACTCCATTCGAAGGCTGCACTCCGTGCGAAGGCTGCACTCCGTGCGAAGGCTGCACTCCGTGCGAAGGCTGCACTCCGTGCGAAGGCTGCACTCCGTGCGAAGGCTGCACTCCGTGCGAAGGCTGCACTCCGTGCGAAGGCAGCACTCCGTGCACAGGCAGCAGTCCTTGCGCAGGCAGCACTCGTTGCGAAGGCAGCACTCCTTGCGAAGGCAGCACTCCTTGCGAAGGCAGCACTCCTTGCGAAGGCAGCACTCCTTGCGAAGGCAGCACTCCTTGCGAAGGCAGCACTCCTTGCGAAGGCAGCACTCCTTGCAAAGGCAGCACTCCTTGCAAAGGCAGCACTCCATGCGATGGCAGGACTCCTAGCGAAGGCAGCACTCCTTGCGAAGGCAGCACTCCTTGCGAAGGCAGCACTCCTTGCGAAGGGAGCACTCCTTGCGAAGGCAGCACTCCTTGCAAAGGCAGCACTCCTTGCAAAGGCAGCACTCCTTGCAAAGGCAGCACTCCTTGCGAATCAGCACTCATTGCGAATCAGCACTCATTGCGAATCAGCACTCATTGCGAAGGCAGCACTCCTTGCGAAGGCAGTAGTCTTTGTGGAGGCTGCACTCCTTGCGAAGGCTGCACTCCTTGCGAAGGCTGCACTGCATGTGAAGGCTGCATTCCGTGCGATGGCAGCACTTCGTGCGAAGGCAGCACTCCATGCGAAGGTTTCACTCCATGTGAAAGCTGCACTCCAAGCAAATGCTCCACCCCATTTGAAGGATGCACTCCATGCAAAGGCTGCACTCCATGAAACGCTGCACTCCATGCGAAGGCAGCACTCCGAGCGAAGGATGCACTCCGAGCAAAGGTTGCATTCCGAGCAGAGGTTGCACTGCGAGCGAAGGTTGCAATCCATACGAAGACTGCACTCCATGCGAAAACTGCATTTCACGCAAAGTCTGCACCCCGTGCAAAGGCTGCAATCTGAGCAAAGGCTGCACTCTGTGCAAAGGCTGCACTCAGTGCGAAGAATGATCGTCTTTCAAAGGCTGCATTCCCTGCGAGGGCTGCACTCCGTGAGTATGCTGCACGCTGTGCGATGGCTGCACTCCTTGTAAAGGCTGCACTCCTTGGGAAATCTGCACTCCTTACGTAGGCTGCACACCTTGCGATGGTAGCACTCCGTGCGAAGGCTGCACTCCGTGCGAAGGCTGCACTCCGTGCGAAGGCTGCACTCCGTGCAAAGGCTGCACTCCGTGCAAATGCTGCACTCCATGCAAACGCTGCACTCCATGCGAAGGCTGCACTCTGAGAGAAGGTTGCACTCCGAGCGAAGGTTGCACTCCGAGCGAAGGTTGCACTCCAAGCCAAGGCTGCACTCTGTGTGAAGGATGCACGCCGTGCGAAGGCTGCACTCCGCGCAAAGGGTACTCTACGCGCGAAGGAAGCACTCTGTGCGAAGGCTGCACTCCGTGCGAAGGCTGCACTCCGTGCGAAGGCTCTACTCCGTGCTAAGGCTGCACTCCGTGCGAATGCTGCACTCCTTGCGAAGGCCTGCATTCCGTGCGAAGGCTGCACTCCGTGCGAAGGCTGCTCTCTGTGCGAAGGCTGCACTTCCTGCGAAGGCTGCAATCCGTGCAAAGGCAGCACTCCTTGCGAAGGCAGCACTCCTTGCGAAGGCAGCATTCTTTGCGAAGGCAGCACTCCTTGCGAAGGCAGCACACCTTAAGAAGGCAGTCCTCCTTGCGAAGCCAGCACTCCTTGTGAATCAGCACTCCTTGCGAAAGCAGAACTCCTTGCGAAGGTAGCACTCTTTGTGAAGGCTGCCTCCTTGCGAAGGCTGCACTCCTTGCGAAGGCTGCACTCCATGCAAAGGCTGCACTCCGTGCGATGGCCGCACTCATTGCGAAGGCTGCACTCCATGCGAAGGTTGCACTCCGTGCAACAGCAGCACTTCGTGGGAAGGCAGCACTCCATGTGAAGGCTTCACACCATCCAAAGGCGGCACTCCATGCGATGGCTGCACTCCATGCGAAGTCTGCACTCCATGCGATGGCTGCACTCTGTGCAAACGCTGCACTCCATGCGAAGGCTGCACTCCGAGCGAAGGTTCACTCCGAGCGAAGGTTGCACTCCGAGCGAAGGTTGCACTCGGTGTGAAGGCTGCGCTCCGTGCGAATGCTGCACTCGGTGTGAAGGCTGCACTCTATGCGAAGGCTGCACTCCGTGCGAAGGGGTCACTCCGTGCGATGGCAGCACTCCGTGCGAAGGCAGCACACCTTGCGAAGGCTGCATTCTGTGCGAAGGCTGCAGTCCTTGCGAAGGCTGCAATCCGTCCAAAGGCTGCACTCAGTGTGAAGGTTCCACTCCGTGTGATGGCTGCACTCCGTGCAAAGGCAACACCCCGTGCGAAGGCAGCACTCCTTGCAAAGGCAGCATTCCTTGCAAGGGCACCACTCCTTGCGAAGGCAGCTCTCCTTGCGAAGGCAGTACTCCTTGCGAAGGCAGCACTCTTTGCGAATCAGCACTCCTTGCGAAAGCAGCACTCATTGCGAAGGCAGCACTCCTTGCAAAGGCAGCACTGCATGCGAAGGCAGAACTCCTTGTGAAGGCAGCACCGCTTGCGAATCAACACTCCTTGCGAAAGCAGCACTCCTTGCAAAGGCAGTACTCTTTGCGAAGGCTGCATTACTTGCGAAGGCTGCACTCCTTGCGAAGGCTTCACTCCTTGTAAACGCAGCACTCCGTGCGATGACAGCACTCCGTGCGAAGGCTGCTCTCCATGCGAAGGGTGCACGCCGTCCAACAGCAGCACTTCGTGTGAAGGCAGCACTCCATGCGAAGGCTTCACTCCATGCGAAGGCTGCAATCCATGCAAATGCTCCACTCCATGTGAAGGATGCACTCCATGCAAAGGCTGCACTCCATGCAAACGGTGCACTCCATGCGAAGGCAGCACTCCGAGCTAAGGAAGCACTCCGAGAAAAGGTTGCAATCCGAGCGAAGGTTGCACTCCGAGCGAAGGTTGCAATCAGTACAAAGACTGCACTCCATGCGAAACTGAATTTCATGCCAAGGCTGCACCCCGTGCAAAGGCTGCACCCTGTGCAAAGGCCGCATTCTGTGCAAAGGCTGCATTCTGTGCAAAGGCTGCACTCTGTGCAAAGGCTGCACTCTGTGCAAAGGCTGCACTCCTTGCAAAGGTTTCGCCCCTTACGAAGGCTGCACTCCTTGCAAAGGCTGCACTCCTTGTAAAGGCTGCACTCCGTGCGATGACAGCACTCCGTGCGAAGGCTGCTCTGCATGCAAAGGGTGCACGCCGTCCAACAGCAGCACTTCGTGTGAATGCAGCACTCCATGTCAAGGCTTCACTCCATCCAAAGGCTGCACTCCATGCAATGGCTGCACTCCATACGAAGCCTGCACTCCATGCAAAGGCTGCACTCCGTGCAACGGCAGCACTCCTTGCGAAGGCAGCACTCCTTGCGAAGACAGCACTCTATGCGAAGGCAGTGCTCCGTGCAAACGCTGCACACCATGCGAATGCTGCACTCCGTGCAAACGTTGCACTCCGAGCGAAGGTTGCACTCGATGTGAAGGCTGCGCTCCGTGCGAATGCTGCAATCGGTGTGAAGGCTGCACTCTGTGCGAAGGCTGCACTCCGTGCGAAGGGCTCACTCCGTGCGATGGCAACACTCCGTGCGAAGGCAGCACACCTTGCAAAGGCTGCATTCTGTGCGAAGGCTGCAGTCCTTGCGAAGGCTGCAATCCGTCCCAAGGCTGCAATCCGTCCAAAGGCTGCACTCAGTGTGAAGGTTGCACTCCGTGCGAAGGCTGCACTCTGTGCGAAGGCTGCACTCCGTGCGAAGGCTGCACCCCGTGCAAAGGCTGCACCCTGTGCAAAGGCTGCACTCCTTGCGAAGGGTGGGCTCCTTACGAAGGCTGCACTCCTTGCGAATGCTGCACTCCGTGCGAAGGCTGCACTCCGTGCGAAGGCTGCACTCTGTGCGAAGGCTGCACTCCGTGCGAAGGCTGCACTCCGTGCGAAGGCTGCACTCCGTGCGAAGGCTGCACTCCGTGCGAAGGCTGCACTCCGTGCGAAGGCTGCACTCCGTGCGAAGGCTGCACTCCGTGCGAAGGCTGCACTCCGTGCGAAGGCTGCACTCCGTGCGAAGGCTGCACTCCGTGCGAAGGCTGCACTCCGTGCGAAGGCTGCACTCCGTGCGAAGGCTGCACTCCGTGCGAAGGCTGCACTCCGTGCGAAGGCTGCACTCCGTGCGAAGGCTGCACTCCGTGCGAAGGCTGCACTCCGTGCGAAGGCTGCACTCCGTGCCAAGGCTGCACTCCGTGCGAAGGCTGCACTCCGTGCGAAGGCTGCACTCCGTGCCAAGGCTGCACTCCGTGCGAAGGCTGCACTCCGTGCGAAGGCTGCACTCCGTGCGAAGGCTGCACTCCGTGCGAAGGCTGCACTCCGTGCGAAGGCTGCACTCCGTGCGAAGGCTGCACTCCCTGCGAAGTCTGCTCTCTGTGCGAAGGCTGCACTACGTGCGAAGGCTGCACTCCGTGCGAAGGCTGCACTCCGTGCGAAGGCTGCACTCCGTGCGAAGGCTGCATTCCGTGCGAAGGCCAGCATTCCGTGCGAAGGCAGCACTCCGTGCGAATCAGTATTTCTTGCGATGGCAGCACTCCTTGCGATAGCAGCACTCCTTGCGAAGGCAGCACTCCTTGCGAAGGCTCCACTCCTTGCGAAGGCTGCACTCCTTGTGAAGGCTGTACTCCTTGTGAAGGCAGCACTCCGTGCGACGGCTGCACTCCATTCGAAGGCTGCACTCCATGCGAACGCTGAACTCCATGCGAACGCTGAACTCTGTGCAACAGCAGCACTTCGTGCGAAGGCAGCACTCCATGCGAAGGCTTCACTCCATGCGAAGGCAGCACTCTACGCAAAGGCTGCACTCCATGCGAAGGCTGCACTCCATGCGAAGGCTGCACTTCATGCGAAGGCTGCACTCCGTGCAAATGCTGCACTCCATGTGAAGGCTGCACTCCATGCAAAGGCTGCACTCCATGCAATCGCTGCACTCCATGCAAACGCTGCACTCCATGCGAAGGCTACACTCCGAGCGAAAGTTTCACTCCGAGCCAAGGTTCCACTCCGAGCGAAGGTTGCACTCCATACGAAGACTGCAATCCTAGCGAAAACTGCATTTCATGTGAAGGCTGCACCCCGTGCGAAGGCTGCACCCTGTGCAAAGGCTGCATTCTGTGCAAAGGCTGCACTCTGTGCAAAGGCTGCACTCTGTGCAAAGGCTGCACTCTGTGCAAAGGCTGCACTCCTTGCTAAGGCTGTGCTCCTTACGAAGGCTGCTCTCCTTGCTAAGGCTGCACTCCATTCGAAGGCTGCACTCCGTGCGAAGGCTGCACTCCGTGCGAAGGCTGCACTCCGTGCGAAGGCTGCACTCCGTGCGAAGGCTGCATTCAGTGCGAAGGCTGCACTCCATTCGAAGGCAGCACTCCTTGCGAAGGCAGCACTCTGTGCGAAAGCTGCAGTCCTTGCGAATGCTGCACTCTGTACGACGGCTGCAGTCCTTGGGAATTCTGCACTCTGTGTGGAGGCTGCAGACCATGCGAAGGCTGCACTCCATACGAAAACTGCATTTCAAATTAAGACTGCACCCCGTGCAAAGGCTGCACCCTGTGCAAAGGCTGCATTCTGTGCAAAGGCTGCACTCTGTGGAAAGGCTGCACTCTGTGCAAAGGCTGCACTCTGTGCAAAGGCTGCACTCCTTGCTAAGGCTGTGCTCTTTACGAAGGCTGCTCTCCTTGCTAAGGCTGCACTCCATGTGAAGTCTGCACTCGATGCAAAGGCTGCACTCCATGCAAACGCTGCACTCCATGCGAAGGCTCTACCCCGTGCAAAGGCTGCATTCTCTGCAAGGACTGCACTGTGTGCGAAGGCTGATCTCCTTACGAAGGCTGCACTCCGTGCGAAGGCAGCACTCCGTGCGAAGGCAGCACTCATTGCGAAGTCAGCACTCCTTGCGAATTCTGCACTCTGAGCGAAGGCTGCAGTCCTTGCCAATGCTGCACTCTGTGCGAAGGCTGCACCCTGTGCGAAGGCTGCACTCCTTGCGAAGTCTGCACTCCGTGCAACAGCAGCACTTCATGCGAAGGCAGCACTCCGTGCGAAGGCTTGACTCCATGCGAAGGCTGCACACCATGCGATAGCTGCACTCCATTCGAAGGCTGCACTCCATGCGAAGGCTGCACTCCGTGCAACAGCAGCACTCCGTGCGAAGGCTTCACTCCATGCAAATGCTGCACTCAATGTAAAGGCTGAACTCCATGCAAAGGCTGCACTCCATGCAAATGCAGCTCTCCATGCGTAGGCTGCACTCCGAGTGAAGGTTGCACTGTGAGCGAAGGTTGCACTGTGAGCGAAGGTTGCACTCCGAGTGAAGGTTGCACTCCGTACGAAGACTGCACTCAATGCGAAAACTGCATTTCATGCGGTGGCCGCTTCCTGTGCAATGGCTGCATGCTGTGCAAAGGCTGCACTCCAGGAAAAGGCTGCACTCCGGGAAAAGGCTGCACTCCGGGAAAAGGCTGCACTCCAGGGAAAGGCTGCACTCCAGGAGAAGGCTGCACTCCAGGAGAAGGCTGCACTCCAGGAGAAGGCTGCACTCCAGGAGAAGGCTGCACTCCAGGAGAAGGCTGCACTCCAGGAAAAGGCTGCACTCCAGGAAAAGGCTGCACTCCAGGAAAAGGCTGCACTCCAGGAAAAGGCTGCACTCCAGGAAAAGGCTGCACTCCAGGAAAAGGCTGCACTCCAGGAAAAGGCTGCACTCCAGGAAAAGGCTGCACTCCAGGAAAAGGCTGCACTCCAGGAAAAGGCTGCACTCCAGGAAAAGGCTGCACTCCAGGAAAAGGCTGCACTCCAGGAAAAGGCTGCACTCCAGGAAAAGGCTGCACTCCAGGAAAAGGCTGCACTCCAGGAAAAGGCTGCACTCCAGGAAAAGGCTGCACTCCAGGAAAAGGCTGCACTCCAGGAAAAGGCTGCACTCCAGGAAAAGGCTGCACTCCAGGAAAAGGCTGCACTCCAGGAAAAGGCTGCACTCCAGGAAAAGGCTGCACTCCAGGAAAAGGCTGCACTCCAGGAAAAGGCTGCACTCCAGGAAAAGGCTGCACTCCAGGAAAAGGCTGCACTCCAGGAAAAGGCTGCACTCCAGGAAAAGGCTGCACTCCAGGAAAAGGCTGCACTCCAGGAAAAGGCTGCACTCCAGGAAAAGGCTGCACTCCAGGAAAAGGCTGCACTCCAGGAAAAGGCTGCACTCCAGGAAAAGGCTGCACTCCAGGAAAAGGCTGCACTCCAGGAAAAGGCTGCACTCCAGGAAAAGGCTGCACTCCAGGAAAAGGCTGCACTCCAGGAAAAGGCTGCACTCCAGGAAAAGGCTGCACTCCAGGAAAAGGCTGCACTCCAGGAAAAGGCTGCACTCCAGGAAAAGGCTGCACTCCAGGAAAAGGCTGCACTCCAGGAAAAGGCTGCACTCCAGGAAAAGGCTGCACTCCAGGAAAAGGCTGCACTCCAGGAAAAGGCTGCACTCCAGGAAAAGGCTGCACCCCGAGAGAAGGCTGCACCCCGAGTGAAGGCTGCACTCCGAGTGAAGGCTGCACTCCGAGTGAAGGCTGCACTCCATGTGAAGGCTGCACTCCATGTGAAGGCTGCACTCCATGTGAAGGCTGCACTCCATGTGAAGGCTGCACTCCATGTGAAGGCTGCACTCCATGTGAAGGGTGCACACCATGCAAAGGGTGCACACCATGCAAACGCTGCACTCCATGTGAAGGCTGCACTCCATGTGAAGGCTGCACACTATTCGAAGGCTGACATTGTTCCATAGGAAACAATGAGCTGTATGTCATGATCTGGTAGTCCATTTATATTTTCTGAGAAGTGTCAAGATCTGTGTGGACGTCATGAACTGTAAGGACTGTAAACCATGTTAATTGCGCAAGATATTTTTAGTCAGTACACCTTGTGGGGATAGCATTCATTATAAAAGAATTACAGATTGTGAGTTCATACATTTATGAAAAAGACCCTTTGCTAGAGGAGCATACGTTCTGAGATCAGTATTTCATGTGAGCATAGCAGACAACTCACCATGAATGGAAAGCACACCTATGGTAAAGCACATCTTGCAAAGTCGTGCTTCAACCTACCAGTGGCAGCACATATTGTAAAGATAGTACAGATTGTGAGAGACTACACTGATTGAGGATGGGACATATTATCAGTATGCCACACTATCCAATGACATAACATCAAGTGTGGCACCACATCATTTGAGGACAGCATCCCTACTGAGGACAGCACATTATGTGAGTACAGAACATCTTGGGATTGTAGAACGCTACACTGTGAGGGCGGCTTGCCCTACAAGGTAACCTCGCCGTGCATATTGTGAGTACAGCACCCCTTGCGAGGATAGCACACCTTGTGAAGAGGGCACACCTTGTGAAGAGGGCACACCTTGCGAGGATGGGAGACCTTGCGAGGATGGCACAACTTACAAGTATGGCACACCTTGCAAGGACAGCACACCTTGCAAGGATGGCACACCTTGCGAGGACGGCACACCTTGCAAGGACGGCACACCTTGCGAGGACGGCACACCTTGCGAGGACGGCACACCTTGCGAGGACGGCACACCTTGTGAGGACGGCACACCTTGCGAGAACGGCACACCTTGCGAGGACGGCACACCTTGCGAGGATGGCACACCATGCGAGAATGGCACACTTTGCAATGACGGCGCACACACACCCTGCAAGGACAGCAAACCTCAGAAGCACTGCACACGTTAGGAGGACAGCACACCTGTGAAGGCAGCACACCCTGTGAAGACTTCTTGCCCTGTGAAGACACCTTCAGAACACAACACATTAATAAAATTGCACTCGTGCAGAGGACATCAAGGCTTAAGAGGATGGCAGATATGCAGAGGACAGCTCACCTTACGTTGTCAGCACTCCTGAAAGGGAGAGCACACCTTAGAATGAGAGCTCATTTTATAAGAACACCTTAAGAGGACAGCATGCCTTGTAATGTTAGTACACTGTGTGGGGATAGGAGAACATGTGGAGATGGCATACATTCTGAAGAAAATATATGTTCCAATGACTGCATGCCTTCTGATTGCTTCACTTATTATGAGGGCAGCACATGTTGGCAGTACAGCTCACCTTGTGGGGACGGAATAAATTGCAAGGACAGAGGAAGCAGTGAGGACAGTTCACCTTGCACAGAACGCACACCCATTGCAAGGATAAAATAGCATCTTTCGAGGACAACACACCTTGTGGGCAGCATACTTTACGAGGACAGCACATCTTATGATACAGTAAACATTTTCAGGACTGTTAAACAAGAGAGGACAGAACATCATATTAAGGTACAACATGCTGGGAGGAAAAACACATTTTCTGATAAGTGCATATACTGCCATTCCTGCAAAACATGTGATGACTACAACACCTGTGAGGACACTACAGCTTACACTGACAGCACTGATATTGACACTGGCAATCCTCACAATGACAAAACACGTAGTTAGTGCATGTGACCTTGTGAACACAGCATACTTTTTGAGGACAGCACAGCACACATTGCAAGGACAGCATACCTTGCGAGGGAAGCACACCTTACGAGGACTGCACACCCTGCGAGGACTGCACACCCTGCGAGGACTGCACACCCTGCGAGGACTGCACACCCTGCGAGGACTGCACACCCTGCGAGGACTGCACACCCTGCGAGGACTGCACACCCTGCGAGGACTGCACACCCTGCGAGGACTGCACACCCTGCGAGGACTGCACACCCTGTGAGGACTGCACACCCTGCGAGGACAGCACCCCTTGCGAGGACAGCACCCCTTGCGAGGACAGCACCCCTTGCGAGGACAGCACCCCTTGCTAGGACAGCACCCCTTGCGAGGACAGCACCCCTTGCGAGGACAGCACCCCTTGCGAGGACAGCACCCCTTGCGAGGACAGCACCCCTTGCGAGGACAGCACCCCTTGCGAGGACAGCACCCCTTGCGAGGACAGCACCCCTTGCGAGGACAGCACGGCTTGCGAGGACAGCACAGCTTGCGAGGACAGCACAGCTTGCGAGGACAGCACAGCTTGCGAGGACAGCACGGCTTGCGAGGACAGCACGGCTTGTGAGGACAGCACGGCTTGTGAGGACAGCACGGCTTGTGAGGACAGCACAGCTTGTGAGGACAGCACAGCTTGCGAGGACAGCACAGCTTGCGAGGACAGTGCAGGTTGGAAGGACAGCATAGCTTGTGAGGACAGCACAGCTTGCGAGGACAGTTCAACTTGAGAGGATAGCTCAACTAGAGAGGACAGCTCAACTAGAGAGGACAGCTCAACTAGAGAGGACAGCCAACTTGCAAGGATAGTAGACCTTGTGATTAACCTTGTAGTGCCATAACTATTGTACATTCAGTAACTGTTTCATTTGCAGCAACCTTTCTGTATACAGTATCACTTGGATGTACTGATATAGTGAAATGAATAGGAAGAATTTCACTTTCAGCAGTTTTCGCTAATAGAACATGAATAGTGTGTGATGCAACTCTTGCATGTACAATATCTCAAATGTGCAGAGTAAGTTTTCCGTAAGTAGTCACTCCTCCATGCAAGGGATCTCTTGCAAGTTCAGTAACAGATGCTTTTGCAGCTGAGTTGTTTGTAGTAACCACAGAACTTGAATAGACTGCTTTGCTTGCTGTAATGCGGAAAAAAAGAGATGGGGAGGAGAAAAAGCAGTATGTAGAAAGAAGGGAGGGAGAGAGGGAGGGAGTGTATGAGGAAAGTATGTCTGAGAGAGTTGAAGAGGATAGTAATATGGGGAAGGATGAGAGGAGGAGAAGGAAGCCATGGTGAGAAGAGGGAGGATGTATGGGGCAAAGAGGAAGCGACGGAGAGAAGTAAGGAAGGAACGAAAGTAACAGGTAATATAAGTGTAAAGTGAATGGAGGAGGATAGAGAAAAGTTATATACATAGTGTGTAGATGGTATGTTTACTACAATTGAGAACACACAAAAACGCTGTACAGGCAGTGAAGTGGAGAGTGAAAAGGAGAAAACAAGCACTAAGTCTGAGGTGAGGCAAGAAGGAAGAACTCCCACAACAGTAGGCGCTACTGAATAATAAAGTTGGGAAACCAAATTGTAGAATGGTAGTCGAGCCACATGGTGGCTAGAATAAAAGACAATCGTCGGTGTGGTGTCTAATATCAGTCACGCTGTCTGTAAAGAAAACACGAATGTACAGATCAAACACGTGCATCGAAATTCCAGACTATTGGAGCATTACAATAATCAGTACCATAAGCTGTGCTGTGTGGCGCCAATGAACAAGTTGTCAGATGAGAATCGAAGGCAAGATATCCACCATAATACTGTAGATGAGAGACAGACGTATCAGTACTGCTACACATGCCTAATGCCGCATAAATCCACGCTGCCACTTGTGCCGCCCATTCACATAACGTAGTGTTACAGATGAAGTGCCTGCCGAAAACGTGGAGGGATTTCTATAGACCGTAACAATAAAAAAAAGGAAAGTATGAAGGGCGTGGGACAAAGGGCAGCTGACACATTGTACGCCAAGGACGGATTGCGTCGGAAAGCGCGGTCCAGTATTCCGATAGGGGGACTGGTGAGGGGGGGGGGGGGGGGTTTAGGGCGCAAAACAACGCCCGTCGTTCGTCGGAATTCGCAGCTTGCGGCCGATATCCCGTGTTGCGATTCCAGGGATGAGCACAGCCTCTCACAGTCGCCTGGAGGCGCCAAAAAATTTTGAATGTTCAGACAGCACTTTCATCTCGACATGGCGAACATCCATGTTCAGCTATTTGCTTCCTGGCTGCACTTCCTCAGTTAGCAGGCTTCAATATAATACTGTTGCAACCCTAGCTTCCCGACAGAGAAAGCAAAACAGAAATTTACAAATCACACACACACACAAATCGTCGCAATTGGGCTGCATTAAAATAATTGGAGCATTACATAATAATTAAACCACAAGCAGTGCTGTGTGGCAGCAGTGAAAGGGTGTCTACAAGGAAATCCAGGGGAAAAAAAATTCGCCGTAATACAAGGCGTGAGAGGCGGGGGTGTCGGGCCCACTAATATAATTGACTATTTTAATTACTGCTTGGAGGCTGGGGTGTGTGATGGCATGGTGGCTTCCATGCACCCCAACTTAGCAAGCGAATTCGCAAACAAGTTATTTCAACAGGCACATTTGTATCGCCTGTGTGATATGTGGGGGGAGGGGGGGGGGAGGGTGAGTGGAGTGCACAGCCTGTTGGCTTGGCAGCATGCATTCTGTCCCCCTCCAGGGAAATCCAGGGTAAAAAAAATTCCCCGTAATACACGGCGTGAGAGGCGGGAGGTGTCAGGCCCACTAATATAATTAATGGCGACTATTTCAATTGCTGCTTGGGGGCTGGGGAGTCTGATGGCATCCATGCTTCCCAACATAGCAAACAAATTCGCAAACAGCTTATTTCAACAGGCGCATTTGTATCGACTGCGTGATTGGTGGGGGGGGGGGAGGGAGGGCGGGCGTGGAGGGTGAGTGGTGTGCGCAGCCTGTTGGCTTGGCAGCATGCATTTTGCTCCCCTCCTAGCTGCCCGACTTAGCAAGCGACTTTGCAATGCGACTCCGCTGCGCTCCGCTTGCTCACAGTTACGTTATAAGGCAGCCACCCCGACCAAGTGACAGCGAGAAGCCCGCGTACACTGAACGGGGCGAATATCGGCGACCGGAATATATCCTGCGCTTCGTGTTTCAAAACTCCTCACTTAAAATCTTAAAACTTTGACACCGCCAAGCGACCACCGTCCTCAGTACGTCATAAAAATTTCAGCTCGATACGACCTTACTGTCCCAGGCAAAAACGCACTCAAAGACGCAAATGCAAACCGAAAAGAAAAACGGATTACACAAACTCGCGCAAAAGCTACTTTTTCGTCACATGTAGTTACATATTAAACACTTTCCGTTACTCTCCACTCATTCCACTGTGGAAACTAGTATTTTTTTTCGTCGCCAAACGGTCCTATATCAAAGCAAACTACGCGTACTGGGCCAGGCGGCGCTGCGCGTCTGCGCACATCGTGTTTCAAAACACGCTGCATAAACGTCCGTAACTCCTCGATGCCTTCACTTACAATCTTAAAACTTTGACACCGCTAAGCGACCACCGACCTCAGTACGTCATACAAATTTCACCTCGATACGACCTTACTGTCCCAGGCAAAAACGCACTCAAAGACGCAAATGCAAACCGAAAAGAAAAACGGATTACACAAACTCGCGCAAAAGCTACTTTTTCGTCACATGTAGTTACATATTAAACACTTTCCGTTACTCTCCACTCATTCCACTGTGGAAACTAGTATTTTTTTTCGTCGCCAAACGGTCCTATATCAAAGCAAACTACGCGTACTGGGCCAGGCGGCGCGGCGCGTCTGCGCACTTGGTGTTTCAAAACACGCTGCATAAACGTCCGTAACTCCTCGATGCCTTCACTTACAATCTTAAAACTTTGACACCGCCAAGCGACCACCGTCCTCAGTACGTCATAAAAATTTCAGCTCGATACGACCTTACTGTCCCAGGCAAAAACGCACTCAAAGACGCAAATGCAAACCGAAAAGAAAAACGGATTACACAAACTCGCGCAAAAGCTACTTTTTCGTCACATGTAGTTACATATTAAACACTTTCCGTTACTCTCCACTCATTCCACTGTGGAAACTAGTATTTTTTTTCGTCGCCAAACGGTCCTATATCAAAGCAAACTACGCGTACTGGGCCAGGCGGCGCTGCGCGTCTGCGCACATCGTGTTTCAAAACACGCTGCATAAACGTCCGTAACTCCTCGATGCCTTCACTTACAATCTTAAAACTTTGACACCGCTAAGCGACCACCGACCTCAGTACGTCATACAAATTTCACCTCGATACGACCTTACTGTCCCAGGCAAAAACGCACTCAAAGACGCAAATGCAAACCGAAAAGAAAAACGGATTACACAAACTCGCGCAAAAGCTACTTTTTCGTCACATGTAGTTACATATTAAACACTTTCCGTTACTCTCCACTCATTCCACTGTGGAAACTAGTATTTTTTTTCGTCGCCAAACGGTCCTATATCAAAGCAAACTACGCGTACTGGGCCAGGCGGCGCGGCGCGTCTGCGCACTTGGTGTTTCAAAACACGCTGCATAAACGTCCGTAACTCCTCGATGCCTTCACTTACAATCTTAAAACTTTGACACCGCCAAGCGACCACCGTCCTCAGTACGTCATAAAAATTTCAGCTCGATACGACCTTACTGTCCCAGGCAAAAACGCACTCAAAGACGCAAATGCAAACCGAAAAGAAAAACGGATTACACAAACTCGCGCAAAAGCTACTTTTTCGTCACATGTAGTTACATATTAAACACTTTCCGTTACTCTCCACTCATTCCACTGTGGAAACTAGTATTTTTTTTCGTCGCCAAACGGTCCTATATCAAAGCAAACTACGCGTACTGGGCCAGGCGGCGCTGCGCGTCTGCGCACATCGTGTTTCAAAACACGCTGCATAAACGTCCGTAACTCCTCGATGCCTTCACTTACAATCTTAAAACTTTGACACCGCTAAGCGACCACCGACCTCAGTACGTCATACAAATTTCACCTCGATACGACCTTACTGTCCCAGGCAAAAACGCACTCAAAGACGCAAATGCAAACCGAAAAGAAAAACGGATTACACAAACTCGCGCAAAAGCTACTTTTTCGTCACATGTAGTTACATATTAAACACTTTCCGTTACTCTCCACTCATTCCACTGTGGAAACTAGTATTTTTTTTCGTCGCCAAACGGTCCTATATCAAAGCAAACTACGCGTACTGGGCCAGGCGGCGCGGCGCGTCTGCGCACTTGGTGTTTCAAAACACGCTGCATAAACGTCCGTAACTCCTCGATGCCTTCACTTACAATCTTAAAACTTTGACACCGCCAAGCGACCACCGTCCTCAGTACGTCATAAAAATTTCAGCTCGATACGACCTTACTGTCCCAGGCAAAAACGCACTCAAAGACGCAAATGCAAACCGAAAAGAAAAACGGATTACACAAACTCGCGCAAAAGCTACTTTTTCGTCACATGTAGTTACATATTAAACACTTTCCGTTACTCTCCACTCATTCCACTGTGGAAACTAGTATTTTTTTTCGTCGCCAAACGGTCCTATATCAAAGCAAACTACGCGTACTGGGCCAGGCGGCGCTGCGCGTCTGCGCACATCGTGTTTCAAAACACGCTGCATAAACGTCCGTAACTCCTCGATGCCTTCACTTACAATCTTAAAACTTTGACACCGCTAAGCGACCACCGACCTCAGTACGTCATACAAATTTCACCTCGATACGACCTTACTGTCCCAGGCAAAAACGCACTCAAAGACGCAAATGCAAACCGAAAAGAAAAACGGATTACACAAACTCGCGCAAAAGCTACTTTTTCGTCACATGTAGTTACATATTAAACACTTTCCGTTACTCTCCACTCATTCCACTGTGGAAACTAGTATTTTTTTTCGTCGCCAAACGGTCCTATATCAAAGCAAACTACGCGTACTGGGCCAGGCGGCGCGGCGCGTCTGCGCACTTGGTGTTTCAAAACACGCTGCATAAACGTCCGTAACTCCTCGATGCCTTCACTTACAATCTTAAAACTTTGACACCGCCAAGCGACCACCGTCCTCAGTACGTCATAAAAATTTCAGCTCGATACGACCTTACTGTCCCAGGCAAAAACGCACTCAAAGACGCAAATGCAAACCGAAAAGAAAAACGGATTACACAAACTCGCGCAAAAGCTACTTTTTCGTCACATGTAGTTACATATTAAACACTTTCCGTTACTCTCCACTCATTCCACTGTGGAAACTAGTATTTTTTTTCGTCGCCAAACGGTCCTATATCAAAGCAAACTACGCGTACTGGGCCAGGCGGCGCTGCGCGTCTGCGCACATCGTGTTTCAAAACACGCTGCATAAACGTCCGTAACTCCTCGATGCCTTCACTTACAATCTTAAAACTTTGACACCGCTAAGCGACCACCGACCTCAGTACGTCATACAAATTTCACCTCGATACGACCTTACTGTCCCAGGCAAAAACGCACTCAAAGACGCAAATGCAAACCGAAAAGAAAAACGGATTACACAAACTCGCGCAAAAGCTACTTTTTCGTCACATGTAGTTACATATTAAACACTTTCCGTTACTCTCCACTCATTCCACTGTGGAAACTAGTATTTTTTTTCGTCGCCAAACGGTCCTATATCAAAGCAAACTACGCGTACTGGGCCAGGCGGCGCGGCGCGTCTGCGCACTTGGTGTTTCAAAACACGCTGCATAAACGTCCGTAACTCCTCGATGCCTTCACTTACAATCTTAAAACTTTGACACCGCCAAGCGACCACCGTCCTCAGTACGTCATAAAAATTTCAGCTCGATACGACCTTACTGTCCCAGGCAAAAACGCACTCAAAGACGCAAATGCAAACCGAAAAGAAAAACGGATTACACAAACTCGCGCAAAAGCTACTTTTTCGTCACATGTAGTTACATATTAAACACTTTCCGTTACTCTCCACTCATTCCACTGTGGAAACTAGTATTTTTTTTCGTCGCCAAACGGTCCTATATCAAAGCAAACTACGCGTACTGGGCCAGGCGGCGCTGCGCGTCTGCGCACATCGTGTTTCAAAACACGCTGCATAAACGTCCGTAACTCCTCGATGCCTTCACTTACAATCTTAAAACTTTGACACCGCTAAGCGACCACCGACCTCAGTACGTCATACAAATTTCACCTCGATACGACCTTACTGTCCCAGGCAAAAACGCACTCAAAGACGCAAATGCAAACCGAAAAGAAAAACGGATTACACAAACTCGCGCAAAAGCTACTTTTTCGTCACATGTAGTTACATATTAAACACTTTCCGTTACTCTCCACTCATTCCACTGTGGAAACTAGTATTTTTTTTCGTCGCCAAACGGTCCTATATCAAAGCAAACTACGCGTACTGGGCCAGGCGGCGCGGCGCGTCTGCGCACTTGGTGTTTCAAAACACGCTGCATAAACGTCCGTAACTCCTCGATGCCTTCACTTACAATCTTAAAACTTTGACACCGCCAAGCGACCACCGTCCTCAGTACGTCATAAAAATTTCAGCTCGATACGACCTTACTGTCCCAGGCAAAAACGCACTCAAAGACGCAAATGCAAACCGAAAAGAAAAACGGATTACACAAACTCGCGCAAAAGCTACTTTTTCGTCACATGTAGTTACATATTAAACACTTTCCGTTACTCTCCACTCATTCCACTGTGGAAACTAGTATTTTTTTTCGTCGCCAAACGGTCCTATATCAAAGCAAACTACGCGTACTGGGCCAGGCGGCGCTGCGCGTCTGCGCACATCGTGTTTCAAAACACGCTGCATAAACGTCCGTAACTCCTCGATGCCTTCACTTACAATCTTAAAACTTTGACACCGCTAAGCGACCACCGACCTCAGTACGTCATACAAATTTCACCTCGATACGACCTTACTGTCCCAGGCAAAAACGCACTCAAAGACGCAAATGCAAACCGAAAAGAAAAACGGATTACACAAACTCGCGCAAAAGCTACTTTTTCGTCACATGTAGTTACATATTAAACACTTTCCGTTACTCTCCACTCATTCCACTGTGGAAACTAGTATTTTTTTTCGTCGCCAAACGGTCCTATATCAAAGCAAACTACGCGTACTGGGCCAGGCGGCGCGGCGCGTCTGCGCACTTGGTGTTTCAAAACACGCTGCATAAACGTCCGTAACTCCTCGATGCCTTCACTTACAATCTTAAAACTTTGACACCGCCAAGCGACCACCGTCCTCAGTACGTCATAAAAATTTCAGCTCGATACGACCTTACTGTCCCAGGCAAAAACGCACTCAAAGACGCAAATGCAAACCGAAAAGAAAAACGGATTACACAAACTCGCGCAAAAGCTACTTTTTCGTCACATGTAGTTACATATTAAACACTTTCCGTTACTCTCCACTCATTCCACTGTGGAAACTAGTATTTTTTTTCGTCGCCAAACGGTCCTATATCAAAGCAAACTACGCGTACTGGGCCAGGCGGCGCTGCGCGTCTGCGCACATCGTGTTTCAAAACACGCTGCATAAACGTCCGTAACTCCTCGATGCCTTCACTTACAATCTTAAAACTTTGACACCGCTAAGCGACCACCGACCTCAGTACGTCATACAAATTTCACCTCGATACGACCTTACTGTCCCAGGCAAAAACGCACTCAAAGACGCAAATGCAAACCGAAAAGAAAAACGGATTACACAAACTCGCGCAAAAGCTACTTTTTCGTCACATGTAGTTACATATTAAACACTTTCCGTTACTCTCCACTCATTCCACTGTGGAAACTAGTATTTTTTTTCGTCGCCAAACGGTCCTATATCAAAGCAAACTACGCGTACTGGGCCAGGCGGCGCGGCGCGTCTGCGCACTTGGTGTTTCAAAACACGCTGCATAAACGTCCGTAACTCCTCGATGCCTTCACTTACAATCTTAAAACTTTGACACCGCCAAGCGACCACCGTCCTCAGTACGTCATAAAAATTTCAGCTCGATACGACCTTACTGTCCCAGGCAAAAACGCACTCAAAGACGCAAATGCAAACCGAAAAGAAAAACGGATTACACAAACTCGCGCAAAAGCTACTTTTTCGTCACATGTAGTTACATATTAAACACTTTCCGTTACTCTCCACTCATTCCACTGTGGAAACTAGTATTTTTTTTCGTCGCCAAACGGTCCTATATCAAAGCAAACTACGCGTACTGGGCCAGGCGGCGCTGCGCGTCTGCGCACATCGTGTTTCAAAACACGCTGCATAAACGTCCGTAACTCCTCGATGCCTTCACTTACAATCTTAAAACTTTGACACCGCTAAGCGACCACCGACCTCAGTACGTCATACAAATTTCACCTCGATACGACCTTACTGTCCCAGGCAAAAACGCACTCAAAGACGCAAATGCAAACCGAAAAGAAAAACGGATTACACAAACTCGCGCAAAAGCTACTTTTTCGTCACATGTAGTTACATATTAAACACTTTCCGTTACTCTCCACTCATTCCACTGTGGAAACTAGTATTTTTTTTCGTCGCCAAACGGTCCTATATCAAAGCAAACTACGCGTACTGGGCCAGGCGGCGCGGCGCGTCTGCGCACTTGGTGTTTCAAAACACGCTGCATAAACGTCCGTAACTCCTCGATGCCTTCACTTACAATCTTAAAACTTTGACACCGCCAAGCGACCACCGTCCTCAGTACGTCATAAAAATTTCAGCTCGATACGACCTTACTGTCCCAGGCAAAAACGCACTCAAAGACGCAAATGCAAACCGAAAAGAAAAACGGATTACACAAACTCGCGCAAAAGCTACTTTTTCGTCACATGTAGTTACATATTAAACACTTTCCGTTACTCTCCACTCATTCCACTGTGGAAACTAGTATTTTTTTTCGTCGCCAAACGGTCCTATATCAAAGCAAACTACGCGTACTGGGCCAGGCGGCGCTGCGCGTCTGCGCACATCGTGTTTCAAAACACGCTGCATAAACGTCCGTAACTCCTCGATGCCTTCACTTACAATCTTAAAACTTTGACACCGCTAAGCGACCACCGACCTCAGTACGTCATACAAATTTCACCTCGATACGACCTTACTGTCCCAGGCAAAAACGCACTCAAAGACGCAAATGCAAACCGAAAAGAAAAACGGATTACACAAACTCGCGCAAAAGCTACTTTTTCGTCACATGTAGTTACATATTAAACACTTTCCGTTACTCTCCACTCATTCCACTGTGGAAACTAGTATTTTTTTTCGTCGCCAAACGGTCCTATATCAAAGCAAACTACGCGTACTGGGCCAGGCGGCGCGGCGCGTCTGCGCACTTGGTGTTTCAAAACACGCTGCATAAACGTCCGTAACTCCTCGATGCCTTCACTTACAATCTTAAAACTTTGACACCGCCAAGCGACCACCGTCCTCAGTACGTCATAAAAATTTCAGCTCGATACGACCTTACTGTCCCAGGCAAAAACGCACTCAAAGACGCAAATGCAAACCGAAAAGAAAAACGGATTACACAAACTCGCGCAAAAGCTACTTTTTCGTCACATGTAGTTACATATTAAACACTTTCCGTTACTCTCCACTCATTCCACTGTGGAAACTAGTATTTTTTTTCGTCGCCAAACGGTCCTATATCAAAGCAAACTACGCGTACTGGGCCAGGCGGCGCTGCGCGTCTGCGCACATCGTGTTTCAAAACACGCTGCATAAACGTCCGTAACTCCTCGATGCCTTCACTTACAATCTTAAAACTTTGACACCGCTAAGCGACCACCGACCTCAGTACGTCATACAAATTTCACCTCGATACGACCTTACTGTCCCAGGCAAAAACGCACTCAAAGACGCAAATGCAAACCGAAAAGAAAAACGGATTACACAAACTCGCGCAAAAGCTACTTTTTCGTCACATGTAGTTACATATTAAACACTTTCCGTTACTCTCCACTCATTCCACTGTGGAAACTAGTATTTTTTTTCGTCGCCAAACGGTCCTATATCAAAGCAAACTACGCGTACTGGGCCAGGCGGCGCGGCGCGTCTGCGCACTTGGTGTTTCAAAACACGCTGCATAAACGTCCGTAACTCCTCGATGCCTTCACTTACAATCTTAAAACTTTGACACCGCCAAGCGACCACCGTCCTCAGTACGTCATAAAAATTTCAGCTCGATACGACCTTACTGTCCCAGGCAAAAACGCACTCAAAGACGCAAATGCAAACCGAAAAGAAAAACGGATTACACAAACTCGCGCAAAAGCTACTTTTTCGTCACATGTAGTTACATATTAAACACTTTCCGTTACTCTCCACTCATTCCACTGTGGAAACTAGTATTTTTTTTCGTCGCCAAACGGTCCTATATCAAAGCAAACTACGCGTACTGGGCCAGGCGGCGCTGCGCGTCTGCGCACATCGTGTTTCAAAACACGCTGCATAAACGTCCGTAACTCCTCGATGCCTTCACTTACAATCTTAAAACTTTGACACCGCCAAGCGACCACCGACCTCAGTACGTCATACAAATTTCACCTCGATACGACCTTACTGTCCCAGGCAAAAACGCACTCAAAGACGCAAATGCAAACCGAAAAGAAAAACGGATTACACAAACTCGCGCAAAAGCTACTTTTTCGTCACATGTAGTTACATATTAAACACTTTCCGTTACTCTCCACTCATTCCACTGTGGAAACTAGTATTTTTTTTCGTCGCCAAACGGTCCTATATCAAAGCAAACTACGCGTACTGGGCCAGGCGGCGCGGCGCGTCTGCGCACTTGGTGTTTCAAAACACGCTGCATAAACGTCCGTAACTCCTCGATGCCTTCACTTACAATCTTAAAACTTTGACACCGCCAAGCGACCACCGTCCTCAGTACGTCATAAAAATTTCAGCTCGATACGACCTTACTGTCCCAGGCAAAAACGCACTCAAAGACGCAAATGCAAACCGAAAAGAAAAACGGATTACACAAACTCGCGCAAAAGCTACTTTTTCGTCACATGTAGTTACATATTAAACACTTTCCGTTACTCTCCACTCATTCCACTGTGGAAACTAGTATTTTTTTTCGTCGCCAAACGGTCCTATATCAAAGCAAACTACGCGTACTGGGCCAGGCGGCGCTGCGCGTCTGCGCACATCGTGTTTCAAAACACGCTGCATAAACGTCCGTAACTCCTCGATGCCTTCACTTACAATCTTAAAACTTTGACACCGCTAAGCGACCACCGACCTCAGTACGTCATACAAATTTCACCTCGATACGACCTTACTGTCCCAGGCAAAAACGCACTCAAAGACGCAAATGCAAACCGAAAAGAAAAACGGATTACACAAACTCGCGCAAAAGCTACTTTTTCGTCACATGTAGTTACATATTAAACACTTTCCGTTACTCTCCACTCATTCCACTGTGGAAACTAGTATTTTTTTTCGTCGCCAAACGGTCCTATATCAAAGCAAACTACGCGTACTGGGCCAGGCGGCGCGGCGCGTCTGCGCACTTGGTGTTTCAAAACACGCTGCATAAACGTCCGTAACTCCTCGATGCCTTCACTTACAATCTTAAAACTTTGACACCGCCAAGCGACCACCGTCCTCAGTACGTCATAAAAATTTCAGCTCGATACGACCTTACTGTCCCAGGCAAAAACGCACTCAAAGACGCAAATGCAAACCGAAAAGAAAAACGGATTACACAAACTCGCGCAAAAGCTACTTTTTCGTCACATGTAGTTACATATTAAACACTTTCCGTTACTCTCCACTCATTCCACTGTGGAAACTAGTATTTTTTTTCGTCGCCAAACGGTCCTATATCAAAGCAAACTACGCGTACTGGGCCAGGCGGCGCTGCGCGTCTGCGCACATCGTGTTTCAAAACACGCTGCATAAACGTCCGTAACTCCTCGATGCCTTCACTTACAATCTTAAAACTTTGACACCGCTAAGCGACCACCGACCTCAGTACGTCATACAAATTTCACCTCGATACGACCTTACTGTCCCAGGCAAAAACGCACTCAAAGACGCAAATGCAAACCGAAAAGAAAAACGGATTACACAAACTCGCGCAAAAGCTACTTTTTCGTCACATGTAGTTACATATTAAACACTTTCCGTTACTCTCCACTCATTCCACTGTGGAAACTAGTATTTTTTTTCGTCGCCAAACGGTCCTATATCAAAGCAAACTACGCGTACTGGGCCAGGCGGCGCGGCGCGTCTGCGCACTTGGTGTTTCAAAACACGCTGCATAAACGTCCGTAACTCCTCGATGCCTTCACTTACAATCTTAAAACTTTGACACCGCCAAGCGACCACCGTCCTCAGTACGTCATAAAAATTTCAGCTCGATACGACCTTACTGTCCCAGGCAAAAACGCACTCAAAGACGCAAATGCAAACCGAAAAGAAAAACGGATTACACAAACTCGCGCAAAAGCTACTTTTTCGTCACATGTAGTTACATATTAAACACTTTCCGTTACTCTCCACTCATTCCACTGTGGAAACTAGTATTTTTTTTCGTCGCCAAACGGTCCTATATCAAAGCAAACTACGCGTACTGGGCCAGGCGGCGCTGCGCGTCTGCGCACATCGTGTTTCAAAACACGCTGCATAAACGTCCGTAACTCCTCGATGCCTTCACTTACAATCTTAAAACTTTGACACCGCTAAGCGACCACCGACCTCAGTACGTCATACAAATTTCACCTCGATACGACCTTACTGTCCCAGGCAAAAACGCACTCAAAGACGCAAATGCAAACCGAAAAGAAAAACGGATTACACAAACTCGCGCAAAAGCTACTTTTTCGTCACATGTAGTTACATATTAAACACTTTCCGTTACTCTCCACTCATTCCACTGTGGAAACTAGTATTTTTTTTCGTCGCCAAACGGTCCTATATCAAAGCAAACTACGCGTACTGGGCCAGGCGGCGCGGCGCGTCTGCGCACTTGGTGTTTCAAAACACGCTGCATAAACGTCCGTAACTCCTCGATGCCTTCACTTACAATCTTAAAACTTTGACACCGCCAAGCGACCACCGTCCTCAGTACGTCATAAAAATTTCAGCTCGATACGACCTTACTGTCCCAGGCAAAAACGCACTCAAAGACGCAAATGCAAACCGAAAAGAAAAACGGATTACACAAACTCGCGCAAAAGCTACTTTTTCGTCACATGTAGTTACATATTAAACACTTTCCGTTACTCTCCACTCATTCCACTGTGGAAACTAGTATTTTTTTTCGTCGCCAAACGGTCCTATATCAAAGCAAACTACGCGTACTGGGCCAGGCGGCGCTGCGCGTCTGCGCACATCGTGTTTCAAAACACGCTGCATAAACGTCCGTAACTCCTCGATGCCTTCACTTACAATCTTAAAACTTTGACACCGCTAAGCGACCACCGACCTCAGTACGTCATACAAATTTCACCTCGATACGACCTTACTGTCCCAGGCAAAAACGCACTCAAAGACGCAAATGCAAACCGAAAAGAAAAACGGATTACACAAACTCGCGCAAAAGCTACTTTTTCGTCACATGTAGTTACATATTAAACACTTTCCGTTACTCTCCACTCATTCCACTGTGGAAACTAGTATTTTTTTTCGTCGCCAAACGGTCCTATATCAAAGCAAACTACGCGTACTGGGCCAGGCGGCGCGGCGCGTCTGCGCACTTGGTGTTTCAAAACACGCTGCATAAACGTCCGTAACTCCTCGATGCCTTCACTTACAATCTTAAAACTTTGACACCGCCAAGCGACCACCGTCCTCAGTACGTCATAAAAATTTCAGCTCGATACGACCTTACTGTCCCAGGCAAAAACGCACTCAAAGACGCAAATGCAAACCGAAAAGAAAAACGGATTACACAAACTCGCGCAAAAGCTACTTTTTCGTCACATGTAGTTACATATTAAACACTTTCCGTTACTCTCCACTCATTCCACTGTGGAAACTAGTATTTTTTTTCGTCGCCAAACGGTCCTATATCAAAGCAAACTACGCGTACTGGGCCAGGCGGCGCTGCGCGTCTGCGCACATCGTGTTTCAAAACACGCTGCATAAACGTCCGTAACTCCTCGATGCCTTCACTTACAATCTTAAAACTTTGACACCGCTAAGCGACCACCGACCTCAGTACGTCATACAAATTTCACCTCGATACGACCTTACTGTCCCAGGCAAAAACGCACTCAAAGACGCAAATGCAAACCGAAAAGAAAAACGGATTACACAAACTCGCGCAAAAGCTACTTTTTCGTCACATGTAGTTACATATTAAACACTTTCCGTTACTCTCCACTCATTCCACTGTGGAAACTAGTATTTTTTTTCGTCGCCAAACGGTCCTATATCAAAGCAAACTACGCGTACTGGGCCAGGCGGCGCGGCGCGTCTGCGCACTTGGTGTTTCAAAACACGCTGCATAAACGTCCGTAACTCCTCGATGCCTTCACTTACAATCTTAAAACTTTGACACCGCCAAGCGACCACCGTCCTCAGTACGTCATAAAAATTTCAGCTCGATACGACCTTACTGTCCCAGGCAAAAACGCACTCAAAGACGCAAATGCAAACCGAAAAGAAAAACGGATTACACAAACTCGCGCAAAAGCTACTTTTTCGTCACATGTAGTTACATATTAAACACTTTCCGTTACTCTCCACTCATTCCACTGTGGAAACTAGTATTTTTTTTCGTCGCCAAACGGTCCTATATCAAAGCAAACTACGCGTACTGGGCCAGGCGGCGCTGCGCGTCTGCGCACATCGTGTTTCAAAACACGCTGCATAAACGTCCGTAACTCCTCGATGCCTTCACTTACAATCTTAAAACTTTGACACCGCTAAGCGACCACCGACCTCAGTACGTCATACAAATTTCACCTCGATACGACCTTACTGTCCCAGGCAAAAACGCACTCAAAGACGCAAATGCAAACCGAAAAGAAAAACGGATTACACAAACTCGCGCAAAAGCTACTTTTTCGTCACATGTAGTTACATATTAAACACTTTCCGTTACTCTCCACTCATTCCACTGTGGAAACTAGTATTTTTTTTCGTCGCCAAACGGTCCTATATCAAAGCAAACTACGCGTACTGGGCCAGGCGGCGCGGCGCGTCTGCGCACTTGGTGTTTCAAAACACGCTGCATAAACGTCCGTAACTCCTCGATGCCTTCACTTACAATCTTAAAACTTTGACACCGCCAAGCGACCACCGTCCTCAGTACGTCATAAAAATTTCAGCTCGATACGACCTTACTGTCCCAGGCAAAAACGCACTCAAAGACGCAAATGCAAACCGAAAAGAAAAACGGATTACACAAACTCGCGCAAAAGCTACTTTTTCGTCACATGTAGTTACATATTAAACACTTTCCGTTACTCTCCACTCATTCCACTGTGGAAACTAGTATTTTTTTTCGTCGCCAAACGGTCCTATATCAAAGCAAACTACGCGTACTGGGCCAGGCGGCGCTGCGCGTCTGCGCACATCGTGTTTCAAAACACGCTGCATAAACGTCCGTAACTCCTCGATGCCTTCACTTACAATCTTAAAACTTTGACACCGCTAAGCGACCACCGACCTCAGTACGTCATACAAATTTCACCTCGATACGACCTTACTGTCCCAGGCAAAAACGCACTCAAAGACGCAAATGCAAACCGAAAAGAAAAACGGATTACACAAACTCGCGCAAAAGCTACTTTTTCGTCACATGTAGTTACATATTAAACACTTTCCGTTACTCTCCACTCATTCCACTGTGGAAACTAGTATTTTTTTTCGTCGCCAAACGGTCCTATATCAAAGCAAACTACGCGTACTGGGCCAGGCGGCGCGGCGCGTCTGCGCACTTGGTGTTTCAAAACACGCTGCATAAACGTCCGTAACTCCTCGATGCCTTCACTTACAATCTTAAAACTTTGACACCGCCAAGCGACCACCGTCCTCAGTACGTCATAAAAATTTCAGCTCGATACGACCTTACTGTCCCAGGCAAAAACGCACTCAAAGACGCAAATGCAAACCGAAAAGAAAAACGGATTACACAAACTCGCGCAAAAGCTACTTTTTCGTCACATGTAGTTACATATTAAACACTTTCCGTTACTCTCCACTCATTCCACTGTGGAAACTAGTATTTTTTTTCGTCGCCAAACGGTCCTATATCAAAGCAAACTACGCGTACTGGGCCAGGCGGCGCTGCGCGTCTGCGCACATCGTGTTTCAAAACACGCTGCATAAACGTCCGTAACTCCTCGATGCCTTCACTTACAATCTTAAAACTTTGACACCGCTAAGCGACCACCGACCTCAGTACGTCATACAAATTTCACCTCGATACGACCTTACTGTCCCAGGCAAAAACGCACTCAAAGACGCAAATGCAAACCGAAAAGAAAAACGGATTACACAAACTCGCGCAAAAGCTACTTTTTCGTCACATGTAGTTACATATTAAACACTTTCCGTTACTCTCCACTCATTCCACTGTGGAAACTAGTATTTTTTTTCGTCGCCAAACGGTCCTATATCAAAGCAAACTACGCGTACTGGGCCAGGCGGCGCGGCGCGTCTGCGCACTTGGTGTTTCAAAACACGCTGCATAAACGTCCGTAACTCCTCGATGCCTTCACTTACAATCTTAAAACTTTGACACCGCCAAGCGACCACCGTCCTCAGTACGTCATAAAAATTTCAGCTCGATACGACCTTACTGTCCCAGGCAAAAACGCACTCAAAGACGCAAATGCAAACCGAAAAGAAAAACGGATTACACAAACTCGCGCAAAAGCTACTTTTTCGTCACATGTAGTTACATATTAAACACTTTCCGTTACTCTCCACTCATTCCACTGTGGAAACTAGTATTTTTTTTCGTCGCCAAACGGTCCTATATCAAAGCAAACTACGCGTACTGGGCCAGGCGGCGCTGCGCGTCTGCGCACATCGTGTTTCAAAACACGCTGCATAAACGTCCGTAACTCCTCGATGCCTTCACTTACAATCTTAAAACTTTGACACCGCTAAGCGACCACCGACCTCAGTACGTCATACAAATTTCACCTCGATACGACCTTACTGTCCCAGGCAAAAACGCACTCAAAGACGCAAATGCAAACCGAAAAGAAAAACGGATTACACAAACTCGCGCAAAAGCTACTTTTTCGTCACATGTAGTTACATATTAAACACTTTCCGTTACTCTCCACTCATTCCACTGTGGAAACTAGTATTTTTTTTCGTCGCCAAACGGTCCTATATCAAAGCAAACTACGCGTACTGGGCCAGGCGGCGCGGCGCGTCTGCGCACTTGGTGTTTCAAAACACGCTGCATAAACGTCCGTAACTCCTCGATGCCTTCACTTACAATCTTAAAACTTTGACACCGCCAAGCGACCACCGTCCTCAGTACGTCATAAAAATTTCAGCTCGATACGACCTTACTGTCCCAGGCAAAAACGCACTCAAAGACGCAAATGCAAACCGAAAAGAAAAACGGATTACACAAACTCGCGCAAAAGCTACTTTTTCGTCACATGTAGTTACATATTAAACACTTTCCGTTACTCTCCACTCATTCCACTGTGGAAACTAGTATTTTTTTTCGTCGCCAAACGGTCCTATATCAAAGCAAACTACGCGTACTGGGCCAGGCGGCGCTGCGCGTCTGCGCACATCGTGTTTCAAAACACGCTGCATAAACGTCCGTAACTCCTCGATGCCTTCACTTACAATCTTAAAACTTTGACACCGCTAAGCGACCACCGACCTCAGTACGTCATACAAATTTCACCTCGATACGACCTTACTGTCCCAGGCAAAAACGCACTCAAAGACGCAAATGCAAACCGAAAAGAAAAACGGATTACACAAACTCGCGCAAAAGCTACTTTTTCGTCACATGTAGTTACATATTAAACACTTTCCGTTACTCTCCACTCATTCCACTGTGGAAACTAGTATTTTTTTTCGTCGCCAAACGGTCCTATATCAAAGCAAACTACGCGTACTGGGCCAGGCGGCGCGGCGCGTCTGCGCACTTGGTGTTTCAAAACACGCTGCATAAACGTCCGTAACTCCTCGATGCCTTCACTTACAATCTTAAAACTTTGACACCGCCAAGCGACCACCGTCCTCAGTACGTCATAAAAATTTCAGCTCGATACGACCTTACTGTCCCAGGCAAAAACGCACTCAAAGACGCAAATGCAAACCGAAAAGAAAAACGGATTACACAAACTCGCGCAAAAGCTACTTTTTCGTCACATGTAGTTACATATTAAACACTTTCCGTTACTCTCCACTCATTCCACTGTGGAAACTAGTATTTTTTTTCGTCGCCAAACGGTCCTATATCAAAGCAAACTACGCGTACTGGGCCAGGCGGCGCTGCGCGTCTGCGCACATCGTGTTTCAAAACACGCTGCATAAACGTCCGTAACTCCTCGATGCCTTCACTTACAATCTTAAAACTTTGACACCGCTAAGCGACCACCGACCTCAGTACGTCATACAAATTTCACCTCGATACGACCTTACTGTCCCAGGCAAAAACGCACTCAAAGACGCAAATGCAAACCGAAAAGAAAAACGGATTACACAAACTCGCGCAAAAGCTACTTTTTCGTCACATGTAGTTACATATTAAACACTTTCCGTTACTCTCCACTCATTCCACTGTGGAAACTAGTATTTTTTTTCGTCGCCAAACGGTCCTATATCAAAGCAAACTACGCGTACTGGGCCAGGCGGCGCGGCGCGTCTGCGCACTTGGTGTTTCAAAACACGCTGCATAAACGTCCGTAACTCCTCGATGCCTTCACTTACAATCTTAAAACTTTGACACCGCCAAGCGACCACCGTCCTCAGTACGTCATAAAAATTTCAGCTCGATACGACCTTACTGTCCCAGGCAAAAACGCACTCAAAGACGCAAATGCAAACCGAAAAGAAAAACGGATTACACAAACTCGCGCAAAAGCTACTTTTTCGTCACATGTAGTTACATATTAAACACTTTCCGTTACTCTCCACTCATTCCACTGTGGAAACTAGTATTTTTTTTCGTCGCCAAACGGTCCTATATCAAAGCAAACTACGCGTACTGGGCCAGGCGGCGCTGCGCGTCTGCGCACATCGTGTTTCAAAACACGCTGCATAAACGTCCGTAACTCCTCGATGCCTTCACTTACAATCTTAAAACTTTGACACCGCTAAGCGACCACCGACCTCAGTACGTCATACAAATTTCACCTCGATACGACCTTACTGTCCCAGGCAAAAACGCACTCAAAGACGCAAATGCAAACCGAAAAGAAAAACGGATTACACAAACTCGCGCAAAAGCTACTTTTTCGTCACATGTAGTTACATATTAAACACTTTCCGTTACTCTCCACTCATTCCACTGTGGAAACTAGTATTTTTTTTCGTCGCCAAACGGTCCTATATCAAAGCAAACTACGCGTACTGGGCCAGGCGGCGCGGCGCGTCTGCGCACTTGGTGTTTCAAAACACGCTGCATAAACGTCCGTAACTCCTCGATGCCTTCACTTACAATCTTAAAACTTTGACACCGCCAAGCGACCACCGTCCTCAGTACGTCATAAAAATTTCAGCTCGATACGACCTTACTGTCCCAGGCAAAAACGCACTCAAAGACGCAAATGCAAACCGAAAAGAAAAACGGATTACACAAACTCGCGCAAAAGCTACTTTTTCGTCACATGTAGTTACATATTAAACACTTTCCGTTACTCTCCACTCATTCCACTGTGGAAACTAGTATTTTTTTTCGTCGCCAAACGGTCCTATATCAAAGCAAACTACGCGTACTGGGCCAGGCGGCGCTGCGCGTCTGCGCACATCGTGTTTCAAAACACGCTGCATAAACGTCCGTAACTCCTCGATGCCTTCACTTACAATCTTAAAACTTTGACACCGCTAAGCGACCACCGACCTCAGTACGTCATACAAATTTCACCTCGATACGACCTTACTGTCCCAGGCAAAAACGCACTCAAAGACGCAAATGCAAACCGAAAAGAAAAACGGATTACACAAACTCGCGCAAAAGCTACTTTTTCGTCACATGTAGTTACATATTAAACACTTTCCGTTACTCTCCACTCATTCCACTGTGGAAACTAGTATTTTTTTTCGTCGCCAAACGGTCCTATATCAAAGCAAACTACGCGTACTGGGCCAGGCGGCGCGGCGCGTCTGCGCACTTGGTGTTTCAAAACACGCTGCATAAACGTCCGTAACTCCTCGATGCCTTCACTTACAATCTTAAAACTTTGACACCGCCAAGCGACCACCGTCCTCAGTACGTCATAAAAATTTCAGCTCGATACGACCTTACTGTCCCAGGCAAAAACGCACTCAAAGACGCAAATGCAAACCGAAAAGAAAAACGGATTACACAAACTCGCGCAAAAGCTACTTTTTCGTCACATGTAGTTACATATTAAACACTTTCCGTTACTCTCCACTCATTCCACTGTGGAAACTAGTATTTTTTTTCGTCGCCAAACGGTCCTATATCAAAGCAAACTACGCGTACTGGGCCAGGCGGCGCTGCGCGTCTGCGCACATCGTGTTTCAAAACACGCTGCATAAACGTCCGTAACTCCTCGATGCCTTCACTTACAATCTTAAAACTTTGACACCGCTAAGCGACCACCGACCTCAGTACGTCATACAAATTTCACCTCGATACGACCTTACTGTCCCAGGCAAAAACGCACTCAAAGACGCAAATGCAAACCGAAAAGAAAAACGGATTACACAAACTCGCGCAAAAGCTACTTTTTCGTCACATGTAGTTACATATTAAACACTTTCCGTTACTCTCCACTCATTCCACTGTGGAAACTAGTATTTTTTTTCGTCGCCAAACGGTCCTATATCAAAGCAAACTACGCGTACTGGGCCAGGCGGCGCGGCGCGTCTGCGCACTTGGTGTTTCAAAACACGCTGCATAAACGTCCGTAACTCCTCGATGCCTTCACTTACAATCTTAAAACTTTGACACCGCCAAGCGACCACCGTCCTCAGTACGTCATAAAAATTTCAGCTCGATACGACCTTACTGTCCCAGGCAAAAACGCACTCAAAGACGCAAATGCAAACCGAAAAGAAAAACGGATTACACAAACTCGCGCAAAAGCTACTTTTTCGTCACATGTAGTTACATATTAAACACTTTCCGTTACTCTCCACTCATTCCACTGTGGAAACTAGTATTTTTTTTCGTCGCCAAACGGTCCTATATCAAAGCAAACTACGCGTACTGGGCCAGGCGGCGCTGCGCGTCTGCGCACATCGTGTTTCAAAACACGCTGCATAAACGTCCGTAACTCCTCGATGCCTTCACTTACAATCTTAAAACTTTGACACCGCTAAGCGACCACCGACCTCAGTACGTCATACAAATTTCACCTCGATACGACCTTACTGTCCCAGGCAAAAACGCACTCAAAGACGCAAATGCAAACCGAAAAGAAAAACGGATTACACAAACTCGCGCAAAAGCTACTTTTTCGTCACATGTAGTTACATATTAAACACTTTCCGTTACTCTCCACTCATTCCACTGTGGAAACTAGTATTTTTTTTCGTCGCCAAACGGTCCTATATCAAAGCAAACTACGCGTACTGGGCCAGGCGGCGCTGCGCGTCTGCGCACATCGTGTTTCAAAACACGCTGCATAAACGTCCGTAACTCCTCGATGCCTTCACTTACAATCTTAAAACTTTGACACCGCTAAGCGACCACCGACCTCAGTACGTCATACAAATTTCACCTCGATACGACCTTACTGTCCCAGGCAAAAACGCACTCAAAGACGCAAATGCAAACCGAAAAGAAAAACGGATTACACAAACTCGCGCAAAAGCTACTTTTTCGTCACATGTAGTTACATATTAAACACTTTCCGTTACTCTCCACTCATTCCACTGTGGAAACTAGTATTTTTTTTCGTCGCCAAACGGTCCTATATCAAAGCAAACTACGCGTACTGGGCCAGGCGGCGCGGCGCGTCTGCGCACTTGGTGTTTCAAAACACGCTGCATAAACGTCCGTAACTCCTCGATGCCTTCACTTACAATCTTAAAACTTTGACACCGCCAAGCGACCACCGTCCTCAGTACGTCATAAAAATTTCAGCTCGATACGACCTTACTGTCCCAGGCAAAAACGCACTCAAAGACGCAAATGCAAACCGAAAAGAAAAACGGATTACACAAACTCGCGCAAAAGCTACTTTTTCGTCACATGTAGTTACATATTAAACACTTTCCGTTACTCTCCACTCATTCCACTGTGGAAACTAGTATTTTTTTTCGTCGCCAAACGGTCCTATATCAAAGCAAACTACGCGTACTGGGCCAGGCGGCGCTGCGCGTCTGCGCACATCGTGTTTCAAAACACGCTGCATAAACGTCCGTAACTCCTCGATGCCTTCACTTACAATCTTAAAACTTTGACACCGCTAAGCGACCACCGACCTCAGTACGTCATACAAATTTCACCTCGATACGACCTTACTGTCCCAGGCAAAAACGCACTCAAAGACGCAAATGCAAACCGAAAAGAAAAACGGATTACACAAACTCGCGCAAAAGCTACTTTTTCGTCACATGTAGTTACATATTAAACACTTTCCGTTACTCTCCACTCATTCCACTGTGGAAACTAGTATTTTTTTTCGTCGCCAAACGGTCCTATATCAAAGCAAACTACGCGTACTGGGCCAGGCGGCGCGGCGCGTCTGCGCACTTGGTGTTTCAAAACACGCTGCATAAACGTCCGTAACTCCTCGATGCCTTCACTTACAATCTTAAAACTTTGACACCGCCAAGCGACCACCGTCCTCAGTACGTCATAAAAATTTCAGCTCGATACGACCTTACTGTCCCAGGCAAAAACGCACTCAAAGACGCAAATGCAAACCGAAAAGAAAAACGGATTACACAAACTCGCGCAAAAGCTACTTTTTCGTCACATGTAGTTACATATTAAACACTTTCCGTTACTCTCCACTCATTCCACTGTGGAAACTAGTATTTTTTTTCGTCGCCAAACGGTCCTATATCAAAGCAAACTACGCGTACTGGGCCAGGCGGCGCTGCGCGTCTGCGCACATCGTGTTTCAAAACACGCTGCATAAACGTCCGTAACTCCTCGATGCCTTCACTTACAATCTTAAAACTTTGACACCGCTAAGCGACCACCGACCTCAGTACGTCATACAAATTTCACCTCGATACGACCTTACTGTCCCAGGCAAAAACGCACTCAAAGACGCAAATGCAAACCGAAAAGAAAAACGGATTACACAAACTCGCGCAAAAGCTACTTTTTCGTCACATGTAGTTACATATTAAACACTTTCCGTTACTCTCCACTCATTCCACTGTGGAAACTAGTATTTTTTTTCGTCGCCAAACGGTCCTATATCAAAGCAAACTACGCGTACTGGGCCAGGCGGCGCGGCGCGTCTGCGCACTTGGTGTTTCAAAACACGCTGCATAAACGTCCGTAACTCCTCGATGCCTTCACTTACAATCTTAAAACTTTGACACCGCCAAGCGACCACCGTCCTCAGTACGTCATAAAAATTTCAGCTCGATACGACCTTACTGTCCCAGGCAAAAACGCACTCAAAGACGCAAATGCAAACCGAAAAGAAAAACGGATTACACAAACTCGCGCAAAAGCTACTTTTTCGTCACATGTAGTTACATATTAAACACTTTCCGTTACTCTCCACTCATTCCACTGTGGAAACTAGTATTTTTTTTCGTCGCCAAACGGTCCTATATCAAAGCAAACTACGCGTACTGGGCCAGGCGGCGCTGCGCGTCTGCGCACATCGTGTTTCAAAACACGCTGCATAAACGTCCGTAACTCCTCGATGCCTTCACTTACAATCTTAAAACTTTGACACCGCTAAGCGACCACCGACCTCAGTACGTCATACAAATTTCACCTCGATACGACCTTACTGTCCCAGGCAAAAACGCACTCAAAGACGCAAATGCAAACCGAAAAGAAAAACGGATTACACAAACTCGCGCAAAAGCTACTTTTTCGTCACATGTAGTTACATATTAAACACTTTCCGTTACTCTCCACTCATTCCACTGTGGAAACTAGTATTTTTTTTCGTCGCCAAACGGTCCTATATCAAAGCAAACTACGCGTACTGGGCCAGGCGGCGCGGCGCGTCTGCGCACTTGGTGTTTCAAAACACGCTGCATAAACGTCCGTAACTCCTCGATGCCTTCACTTACAATCTTAAAACTTTGACACCGCCAAGCGACCACCGTCCTCAGTACGTCATAAAAATTTCAGCTCGATACGACCTTACTGTCCCAGGCAAAAACGCACTCAAAGACGCAAATGCAAACCGAAAAGAAAAACGGATTACACAAACTCGCGCAAAAGCTACTTTTTCGTCACATGTAGTTACATATTAAACACTTTCCGTTACTCTCCACTCATTCCACTGTGGAAACTAGTATTTTTTTTCGTCGCCAAACGGTCCTATATCAAAGCAAACTACGCGTACTGGGCCAGGCGGCGCTGCGCGTCTGCGCACATCGTGTTTCAAAACACGCTGCATAAACGTCCGTAACTCCTCGATGCCTTCACTTACAATCTTAAAACTTTGACACCGCTAAGCGACCACCGACCTCAGTACGTCATACAAATTTCACCTCGATACGACCTTACTGTCCCAGGCAAAAACGCACTCAAAGACGCAAATGCAAACCGAAAAGAAAAACGGATTACACAAACTCGCGCAAAAGCTACTTTTTCGTCACATGTAGTTACATATTAAACACTTTCCGTTACTCTCCACTCATTCCACTGTGGAAACTAGTATTTTTTTTCGTCGCCAAACGGTCCTATATCAAAGCAAACTACGCGTACTGGGCCAGGCGGCGCGGCGCGTCTGCGCACTTGGTGTTTCAAAACACGCTGCATAAACGTCCGTAACTCCTCGATGCCTTCACTTACAATCTTAAAACTTTGACACCGCCAAGCGACCACCGTCCTCAGTACGTCATAAAAATTTCAGCTCGATACGACCTTACTGTCCCAGGCAAAAACGCACTCAAAGACGCAAATGCAAACCGAAAAGAAAAACGGATTACACAAACTCGCGCAAAAGCTACTTTTTCGTCACATGTAGTTACATATTAAACACTTTCCGTTACTCTCCACTCATTCCACTGTGGAAACTAGTATTTTTTTTCGTCGCCAAACGGTCCTATATCAAAGCAAACTACGCGTACTGGGCCAGGCGGCGCTGCGCGTCTGCGCACATCGTGTTTCAAAACACGCTGCATAAACGTCCGTAACTCCTCGATGCCTTCACTTACAATCTTAAAACTTTGACACCGCTAAGCGACCACCGACCTCAGTACGTCATACAAATTTCACCTCGATACGACCTTACTGTCCCAGGCAAAAACGCACTCAAAGACGCAAATGCAAACCGAAAAGAAAAACGGATTACACAAACTCGCGCAAAAGCTACTTTTTCGTCACATGTAGTTACATATTAAACACTTTCCGTTACTCTCCACTCATTCCACTGTGGAAACTAGTATTTTTTTTCGTCGCCAAACGGTCCTATATCAAAGCAAACTACGCGTACTGGGCCAGGCGGCGCGGCGCGTCTGCGCACTTGGTGTTTCAAAACACGCTGCATAAACGTCCGTAACTCCTCGATGCCTTCACTTACAATCTTAAAACTTTGACACCGCCAAGCGACCACCGTCCTCAGTACGTCATAAAAATTTCAGCTCGATACGACCTTACTGTCCCAGGCAAAAACGCACTCAAAGACGCAAATGCAAACCGAAAAGAAAAACGGATTACACAAACTCGCGCAAAAGCTACTTTTTCGTCACATGTAGTTACATATTAAACACTTTCCGTTACTCTCCACTCATTCCACTGTGGAAACTAGTATTTTTTTTCGTCGCCAAACGGTCCTATATCAAAGCAAACTACGCGTACTGGGCCAGGCGGCGCTGCGCGTCTGCGCACATCGTGTTTCAAAACACGCTGCATAAACGTCCGTAACTCCTCGATGCCTTCACTTACAATCTTAAAACTTTGACACCGCTAAGCGACCACCGACCTCAGTACGTCATACAAATTTCACCTCGATACGACCTTACTGTCCCAGGCAAAAACGCACTCAAAGACGCAAATGCAAACCGAAAAGAAAAACGGATTACACAAACTCGCGCAAAAGCTACTTTTTCGTCACATGTAGTTACATATTAAACACTTTCCGTTACTCTCCACTCATTCCACTGTGGAAACTAGTATTTTTTTTCGTCGCCAAACGGTCCTATATCAAAGCAAACTACGCGTACTGGGCCAGGCGGCGCGGCGCGTCTGCGCACTTGGTGTTTCAAAACACGCTGCATAAACGTCCGTAACTCCTCGATGCCTTCACTTACAATCTTAAAACTTTGACACCGCCAAGCGACCACCGTCCTCAGTACGTCATAAAAATTTCAGCTCGATACGACCTTACTGTCCCAGGCAAAAACGCACTCAAAGACGCAAATGCAAACCGAAAAGAAAAACGGATTACACAAACTCGCGCAAAAGCTACTTTTTCGTCACATGTAGTTACATATTAAACACTTTCCGTTACTCTCCACTCATTCCACTGTGGAAACTAGTATTTTTTTTCGTCGCCAAACGGTCCTATATCAAAGCAAACTACGCGTACTGGGCCAGGCGGCGCTGCGCGTCTGCGCACATCGTGTTTCAAAACACGCTGCATAAACGTCCGTAACTCCTCGATGCCTTCACTTACAATCTTAAAACTTTGACACCGCTAAGCGACCACCGACCTCAGTACGTCATACAAATTTCACCTCGATACGACCTTACTGTCCCAGGCAAAAACGCACTCAAAGACGCAAATGCAAACCGAAAAGAAAAACGGATTACACAAACTCGCGCAAAAGCTACTTTTTCGTCACATGTAGTTACATATTAAACACTTTCCGTTACTCTCCACTCATTCCACTGTGGAAACTAGTATTTTTTTTCGTCGCCAAACGGTCCTATATCAAAGCAAACTACGCGTACTGGGCCAGGCGGCGCGGCGCGTCTGCGCACTTGGTGTTTCAAAACACGCTGCATAAACGTCCGTAACTCCTCGATGCCTTCACTTACAATCTTAAAACTTTGACACCGCCAAGCGACCACCGTCCTCAGTACGTCATAAAAATTTCAGCTCGATACGACCTTACTGTCCCAGGCAAAAACGCACTCAAAGACGCAAATGCAAACCGAAAAGAAAAACGGATTACACAAACTCGCGCAAAAGCTACTTTTTCGTCACATGTAGTTACATATTAAACACTTTCCGTTACTCTCCACTCATTCCACTGTGGAAACTAGTATTTTTTTTCGTCGCCAAACGGTCCTATATCAAAGCAAACTACGCGTACTGGGCCAGGCGGCGCTGCGCGTCTGCGCACATCGTGTTTCAAAACACGCTGCATAAACGTCCGTAACTCCTCGATGCCTTCACTTACAATCTTAAAACTTTGACACCGCTAAGCGACCACCGACCTCAGTACGTCATACAAATTTCACCTCGATACGACCTTACTGTCCCAGGCAAAAACGCACTCAAAGACGCAAATGCAAACCGAAAAGAAAAACGGATTACACAAACTCGCGCAAAAGCTACTTTTTCGTCACATGTAGTTACATATTAAACACTTTCCGTTACTCTCCACTCATTCCACTGTGGAAACTAGTATTTTTTTTCGTCGCCAAACGGTCCTATATCAAAGCAAACTACGCGTACTGGGCCAGGCGGCGCGGCGCGTCTGCGCACTTGGTGTTTCAAAACACGCTGCATAAACGTCCGTAACTCCTCGATGCCTTCACTTACAATCTTAAAACTTTGACACCGCCAAGCGACCACCGTCCTCAGTACGTCATAAAAATTTCAGCTCGATACGACCTTACTGTCCCAGGCAAAAACGCACTCAAAGACGCAAATGCAAACCGAAAAGAAAAACGGATTACACAAACTCGCGCAAAAGCTACTTTTTCGTCACATGTAGTTACATATTAAACACTTTCCGTTACTCTCCACTCATTCCACTGTGGAAACTAGTATTTTTTTTCGTCGCCAAACGGTCCTATATCAAAGCAAACTACGCGTACTGGGCCAGGCGGCGCTGCGCGTCTGCGCACATCGTGTTTCAAAACACGCTGCATAAACGTCCGTAACTCCTCGATGCCTTCACTTACAATCTTAAAACTTTGACACCGCTAAGCGACCACCGACCTCAGTACGTCATACAAATTTCACCTCGATACGACCTTACTGTCCCAGGCAAAAACGCACTCAAAGACGCAAATGCAAACCGAAAAGAAAAACGGATTACACAAACTCGCGCAAAAGCTACTTTTTCGTCACATGTAGTTACATATTAAACACTTTCCGTTACTCTCCACTCATTCCACTGTGGAAACTAGTATTTTTTTTCGTCGCCAAACGGTCCTATATCAAAGCAAACTACGCGTACTGGGCCAGGCGGCGCGGCGCGTCTGCGCACTTGGTGTTTCAAAACACGCTGCATAAACGTCCGTAACTCCTCGATGCCTTCACTTACAATCTTAAAACTTTGACACCGCCAAGCGACCACCGTCCTCAGTACGTCATAAAAATTTCAGCTCGATACGACCTTACTGTCCCAGGCAAAAACGCACTCAAAGACGCAAATGCAAACCGAAAAGAAAAACGGATTACACAAACTCGCGCAAAAGCTACTTTTTCGTCACATGTAGTTACATATTAAACACTTTCCGTTACTCTCCACTCATTCCACTGTGGAAACTAGTATTTTTTTTCGTCGCCAAACGGTCCTATATCAAAGCAAACTACGCGTACTGGGCCAGGCGGCGCTGCGCGTCTGCGCACATCGTGTTTCAAAACACGCTGCATAAACGTCCGTAACTCCTCGATGCCTTCACTTACAATCTTAAAACTTTGACACCGCTAAGCGACCACCGACCTCAGTACGTCATACAAATTTCACCTCGATACGACCTTACTGTCCCAGGCAAAAACGCACTCAAAGACGCAAATGCAAACCGAAAAGAAAAACGGATTACACAAACTCGCGCAAAAGCTACTTTTTCGTCACATGTAGTTACATATTAAACACTTTCCGTTACTCTCCACTCATTCCACTGTGGAAACTAGTATTTTTTTTCGTCGCCAAACGGTCCTATATCAAAGCAAACTACGCGTACTGGGCCAGGCGGCGCGGCGCGTCTGCGCACTTGGTGTTTCAAAACACGCTGCATAAACGTCCGTAACTCCTCGATGCCTTCACTTACAATCTTAAAACTTTGACACCGCCAAGCGACCACCGTCCTCAGTACGTCATAAAAATTTCAGCTCGATACGACCTTACTGTCCCAGGCAAAAACGCACTCAAAGACGCAAATGCAAACCGAAAAGAAAAACGGATTACACAAACTCGCGCAAAAGCTACTTTTTCGTCACATGTAGTTACATATTAAACACTTTCCGTTACTCTCCACTCATTCCACTGTGGAAACTAGTATTTTTTTTCGTCGCCAAACGGTCCTATATCAAAGCAAACTACGCGTACTGGGCCAGGCGGCGCTGCGCGTCTGCGCACATCGTGTTTCAAAACACGCTGCATAAACGTCCGTAACTCCTCGATGCCTTCACTTACAATCTTAAAACTTTGACACCGCTAAGCGACCACCGACCTCAGTACGTCATACAAATTTCACCTCGATACGACCTTACTGTCCCAGGCAAAAACGCACTCAAAGACGCAAATGCAAACCGAAAAGAAAAACGGATTACACAAACTCGCGCAAAAGCTACTTTTTCGTCACATGTAGTTACATATTAAACACTTTCCGTTACTCTCCACTCATTCCACTGTGGAAACTAGTATTTTTTTTCGTCGCCAAACGGTCCTATATCAAAGCAAACTACGCGTACTGGGCCAGGCGGCGCGGCGCGTCTGCGCACTTGGTGTTTCAAAACACGCTGCATAAACGTCCGTAACTCCTCGATGCCTTCACTTACAATCTTAAAACTTTGACACCGCCAAGCGACCACCGTCCTCAGTACGTCATAAAAATTTCAGCTCGATACGACCTTACTGTCCCAGGCAAAAACGCACTCAAAGACGCAAATGCAAACCGAAAAGAAAAACGGATTACACAAACTCGCGCAAAAGCTACTTTTTCGTCACATGTAGTTACATATTAAACACTTTCCGTTACTCTCCACTCATTCCACTGTGGAAACTAGTATTTTTTTTCGTCGCCAAACGGTCCTATATCAAAGCAAACTACGCGTACTGGGCCAGGCGGCGCTGCGCGTCTGCGCACATCGTGTTTCAAAACACGCTGCATAAACGTCCGTAACTCCTCGATGCCTTCACTTACAATCTTAAAACTTTGACACCGCTAAGCGACCACCGACCTCAGTACGTCATACAAATTTCACCTCGATACGACCTTACTGTCCCAGGCAAAAACGCACTCAAAGACGCAAATGCAAACCGAAAAGAAAAACGGATTACACAAACTCGCGCAAAAGCTACTTTTTCGTCACATGTAGTTACATATTAAACACTTTCCGTTACTCTCCACTCATTCCACTGTGGAAACTAGTATTTTTTTTCGTCGCCAAACGGTCCTATATCAAAGCAAACTACGCGTACTGGGCCAGGCGGCGCGGCGCGTCTGCGCACTTGGTGTTTCAAAACACGCTGCATAAACGTCCGTAACTCCTCGATGCCTTCACTTACAATCTTAAAACTTTGACACCGCTAAGCGACCACCGTCCTCAGTACGTCATAAAAATTTCACCTCGATACGACCTTACTGTCCCAGGCAAAAACGCACTCAAAGACGCAAATGCAAACCGAAAAGAAAAACGGATTACACAAACTCGCGCAAAAGCTACTTTTTCGTCACATGTAGTTACATATTAAACACTTTCCGTTACTCTCCACTCATTCCACTGTGGAAACTAGTATTTTTTTTCGTCGCCAAACGGTCCTATATCAAAGCAAACTACGCGTACTGGGCCAGGCGGCGCTGCGCGTCTGCGCACATCGTGTTTCAAAACACGCTGCATAAACGTCCGTAACTCCTCGATGCCTTCACTTACAATCTTAAAACTTTGACACCGCTAAGCGACCACCGTCCTCAGTACGTCATACAAATTTCACCTCGATACGACCTTACTGTCCCAGGCAAAAACGCACTCAAAGACGCAAATGCAAACCGAAAAGAAAAACGGATTACACAAACTCGCGCAAAAGCTACTTTTTCGTCACATGTAGTTACATATTAAACACTTTCCGTTACTCTCCACTCATTCCACTGTGGAAACTAGTATTTTTTTTCGTCGCCAAACGGTCCTATATCAAAGCAAACTACGCGTACTGGGCCAGGCGGCGCGGCGCGTCTGCGCACTTGGTGTTTCAAAACACGCTGCATAAACGTCCGTAACTCCTCGATGCCTTCACTTACAATCTTAAAACTTTGACACCGCCAAGCGACCACCGTCCTCAGTACGTCATAAAAATTTCAGCTCGATACGACCTTACTGTCCCAGGCAAAAACGCACTCAAAGACGCAAATGCAAACCGAAAAGAAAAACGGATTACACAAACTCGCGCAAAAGCTACTTTTTCGTCACATGTAGTTACATATTAAACACTTTCCGTTACTCTCCACTCATTCCACTGTGGAAACTAGTATTTTTTTTCGTCGCCAAACGGTCCTATATCAAAGCAAACTACGCGTACTGGGCCAGGCGGCGCTGCGCGTCTGCGCACATCGTGTTTCAAAACACGCTGCATAAACGTCCGTAACTCCTCGATGCCTTCACTTACAATCTTAAAACTTTGACACCGCCAAGCGACCACCGTCCTCAGTACGTCATAAAAATTTCAGCTCGATACGACCTTACTGTCCCAGGCAAAAACGCACTCAAAGACGCAAATGCAAACCGAAAAGAAAAACGGATTACACAAACTCGCGCAAAAGCTACTTTTTCGTCACATGTAGTTACATATTAAACACTTTCCGTTACTCTCCACTCATTCCACTGTGGAAACTAGTATTTTTTTTCGTCGCCAAACGGTCCTATATCAAAGCAAACTACGCGTACTGGGCCAGGCGGCGCTGCGCGTCTGCGCACATCGTGTTTCAAAACACGCTGCATAAACGTCCGTAACTCCTCGATGCCTTCACTTACAATCTTAAAACTTTGACACCGCTAAGCGACCACCGTCCTCAGTACGTCATAAAAATTTCACCTCGATACGACCTTACTGTCCCAGGCAAAAACGCACTCAAAGACGCAAATGCAAACCGAAAAGAAAAACGGATTACACAAACTCGCGCAAAAGCTACTTTTTCGTCACATGTAGTTACATATTAAACACTTTCCGTTACTCTCCACTCATTCCACTGTGGAAACTAGTATTTTTTTTCGTCGCCAAACGGTCCTATATCAAAGCAAACTACGCGTACTGGGCCAGGCGGCGCTGCGCGTCTGCGCACATCGTGTTTCAAAACACGCTGCATAAACGTCCGTAACTCCTCGATGCCTTCACTTACAATCTTAAAACTTTGACACCGCTAAGCGACCACCGTCCTCAGTACGTCATACAAATTTCACCTCGATACGACCTTACTGTCCCAGGCAAAAACGCACTCAAAGACGCAAATGCAAACCGAAAAGAAAAACGGATTACACAAACTCGCGCAAAAGCTACTTTTTCGTCACATGTAGTTACATATTAAACACTTTCCGTTACTCTCCACTCATTCCACTGTGGAAACTAGTATTTTTTTTCGTCGCCAAACGGTCCTATATCAAAGCAAACTACGCGTACTGGGCCAGGCGGCGCGGCGCGTCTGCGCACTTGGTGTTTCAAAACACGCTGCATAAACGTCCGTAACTCCTCGATGCCTTCACTTACAATCTTAAAACTTTGACACCGCCAAGCGACCACCGTCCTCAGTACGTCATAAAAATTTCAGCTCGATACGACCTTACTGTCCCAGGCAAAAACGCACTCAAAGACGCAAATGCAAACCGAAAAGAAAAACGGATTACACAAACTCGCGCAAAAGCTACTTTTTCGTCACATGTAGTTACATATTAAACACTTTCCGTTACTCTCCACTCATTCCACTGTGGAAACTAGTATTTTTTTTCGTCGCCAAACGGTCCTATATCAAAGCAAACTACGCGTACTGGGCCAGGCGGCGCTGCGCGTCTGCGCACATCGTGTTTCAAAACACGCTGCATAAACGTCCGTAACTCCTCGATGCCTTCACTTACAATCTTAAAACTTTGACACCGCTAAGCGACCACCGACCTCAGTACGTCATACAAATTTCACCTCGATACGACCTTACTGTCCCAGGCAAAAACGCACTCAAAGACGCAAATGCAAACCGAAAAGAAAAACGGATTACACAAACTCGCGCAAAAGCTACTTTTTCGTCACATGTAGTTACATATTAAACACTTTCCGTTACTCTCCACTCATTCCACTGTGGAAACTAGTATTTTTTTTCGTCGCCAAACGGTCCTATATCAAAGCAAACTACGCGTACTGGGCCAGGCGGCGCGGCGCGTCTGCGCACTTGGTGTTTCAAAACACGCTGCATAAACGTCCGTAACTCCTCGATGCCTTCACTTACAATCTTAAAACTTTGACACCGCCAAGCGACCACCGTCCTCAGTACGTCATAAAAATTTCAGCTCGATACGACCTTACTGTCCCAGGCAAAAACGCACTCAAAGACGCAAATGCAAACCGAAAAGAAAAACGGATTACACAAACTCGCGCAAAAGCTACTTTTTCGTCACATGTAGTTACATATTAAACACTTTCCGTTACTCTCCACTCATTCCACTGTGGAAACTAGTATTTTTTTTCGTCGCCAAACGGTCCTATATCAAAGCAAACTACGCGTACTGGGCCAGGCGGCGCTGCGCGTCTGCGCACATCGTGTTTCAAAACACGCTGCATAAACGTCCGTAACTCCTCGATGCCTTCACTTACAATCTTAAAACTTTGACACCGCTAAGCGACCACCGACCTCAGTACGTCATACAAATTTCACCTCGATACGACCTTACTGTCCCAGGCAAAAACGCACTCAAAGACGCAAATGCAAACCGAAAAGAAAAACGGATTACACAAACTCGCGCAAAAGCTACTTTTTCGTCACATGTAGTTACATATTAAACACTTTCCGTTACTCTCCACTCATTCCACTGTGGAAACTAGTATTTTTTTTCGTCGCCAAACGGTCCTATATCAAAGCAAACTACGCGTACTGGGCCAGGCGGCGCGGCGCGTCTGCGCACTTGGTGTTTCAAAACACGCTGCATAAACGTCCGTAACTCCTCGATGCCTTCACTTACAATCTTAAAACTTTGACACCGCCAAGCGACCACCGTCCTCAGTACGTCATAAAAATTTCAGCTCGATACGACCTTACTGTCCCAGGCAAAAACGCACTCAAAGACGCAAATGCAAACCGAAAAGAAAAACGGATTACACAAACTCGCGCAAAAGCTACTTTTTCGTCACATGTAGTTACATATTAAACACTTTCCGTTACTCTCCACTCATTCCACTGTGGAAACTAGTATTTTTTTTCGTCGCCAAACGGTCCTATATCAAAGCAAACTACGCGTACTGGGCCAGGCGGCGCTGCGCGTCTGCGCACATCGTGTTTCAAAACACGCTGCATAAACGTCCGTAACTCCTCGATGCCTTCACTTACAATCTTAAAACTTTGACACCGCTAAGCGACCACCGACCTCAGTACGTCATACAAATTTCACCTCGATACGACCTTACTGTCCCAGGCAAAAACGCACTCAAAGACGCAAATGCAAACCGAAAAGAAAAACGGATTACACAAACTCGCGCAAAAGCTACTTTTTCGTCACATGTAGTTACATATTAAACACTTTCCGTTACTCTCCACTCATTCCACTGTGGAAACTAGTATTTTTTTTCGTCGCCAAACGGTCCTATATCAAAGCAAACTACGCGTACTGGGCCAGGCGGCGCGGCGCGTCTGCGCACTTGGTGTTTCAAAACACGCTGCATAAACGTCCGTAACTCCTCGATGCCTTCACTTACAATCTTAAAACTTTGACACCGCCAAGCGACCACCGTCCTCAGTACGTCATAAAAATTTCAGCTCGATACGACCTTACTGTCCCAGGCAAAAACGCACTCAAAGACGCAAATGCAAACCGAAAAGAAAAACGGATTACACAAACTCGCGCAAAAGCTACTTTTTCGTCACATGTAGTTACATATTAAACACTTTCCGTTACTCTCCACTCATTCCACTGTGGAAACTAGTATTTTTTTTCGTCGCCAAACGGTCCTATATCAAAGCAAACTACGCGTACTGGGCCAGGCGGCGCTGCGCGTCTGCGCACATCGTGTTTCAAAACACGCTGCATAAACGTCCGTAACTCCTCGATGCCTTCACTTACAATCTTAAAACTTTGACACCGCTAAGCGACCACCGACCTCAGTACGTCATACAAATTTCACCTCGATACGACCTTACTGTCCCAGGCAAAAACGCACTCAAAGACGCAAATGCAAACCGAAAAGAAAAACGGATTACACAAACTCGCGCAAAAGCTACTTTTTCGTCACATGTAGTTACATATTAAACACTTTCCGTTACTCTCCACTCATTCCACTGTGGAAACTAGTATTTTTTTTCGTCGCCAAACGGTCCTATATCAAAGCAAACTACGCGTACTGGGCCAGGCGGCGCGGCGCGTCTGCGCACTTGGTGTTTCAAAACACGCTGCATAAACGTCCGTAACTCCTCGATGCCTTCACTTACAATCTTAAAACTTTGACACCGCCAAGCGACCACCGTCCTCAGTACGTCATAAAAATTTCAGCTCGATACGACCTTACTGTCCCAGGCAAAAACGCACTCAAAGACGCAAATGCAAACCGAAAAGAAAAACGGATTACACAAACTCGCGCAAAAGCTACTTTTTCGTCACATGTAGTTACATATTAAACACTTTCCGTTACTCTCCACTCATTCCACTGTGGAAACTAGTATTTTTTTTCGTCGCCAAACGGTCCTATATCAAAGCAAACTACGCGTACTGGGCCAGGCGGCGCTGCGCGTCTGCGCACATCGTGTTTCAAAACACGCTGCATAAACGTCCGTAACTCCTCGATGCCTTCACTTACAATCTTAAAACTTTGACACCGCTAAGCGACCACCGACCTCAGTACGTCATACAAATTTCACCTCGATACGACCTTACTGTCCCAGGCAAAAACGCACTCAAAGACGCAAATGCAAACCGAAAAGAAAAACGGATTACACAAACTCGCGCAAAAGCTACTTTTTCGTCACATGTAGTTACATATTAAACACTTTCCGTTACTCTCCACTCATTCCACTGTGGAAACTAGTATTTTTTTTCGTCGCCAAACGGTCCTATATCAAAGCAAACTACGCGTACTGGGCCAGGCGGCGCGGCGCGTCTGCGCACTTGGTGTTTCAAAACACGCTGCATAAACGTCCGTAACTCCTCGATGCCTTCACTTACAATCTTAAAACTTTGACACCGCCAAGCGACCACCGTCCTCAGTACGTCATAAAAATTTCAGCTCGATACGACCTTACTGTCCCAGGCAAAAACGCACTCAAAGACGCAAATGCAAACCGAAAAGAAAAACGGATTACACAAACTCGCGCAAAAGCTACTTTTTCGTCACATGTAGTTACATATTAAACACTTTCCGTTACTCTCCACTCATTCCACTGTGGAAACTAGTATTTTTTTTCGTCGCCAAACGGTCCTATATCAAAGCAAACTACGCGTACTGGGCCAGGCGGCGCTGCGCGTCTGCGCACATCGTGTTTCAAAACACGCTGCATAAACGTCCGTAACTCCTCGATGCCTTCACTTACAATCTTAAAACTTTGACACCGCTAAGCGACCACCGACCTCAGTACGTCATACAAATTTCACCTCGATACGACCTTACTGTCCCAGGCAAAAACGCACTCAAAGACGCAAATGCAAACCGAAAAGAAAAACGGATTACACAAACTCGCGCAAAAGCTACTTTTTCGTCACATGTAGTTACATATTAAACACTTTCCGTTACTCTCCACTCATTCCACTGTGGAAACTAGTATTTTTTTTCGTCGCCAAACGGTCCTATATCAAAGCAAACTACGCGTACTGGGCCAGGCGGCGCGGCGCGTCTGCGCACTTGGTGTTTCAAAACACGCTGCATAAACGTCCGTAACTCCTCGATGCCTTCACTTACAATCTTAAAACTTTGACACCGCCAAGCGACCACCGTCCTCAGTACGTCATAAAAATTTCAGCTCGATACGACCTTACTGTCCCAGGCAAAAACGCACTCAAAGACGCAAATGCAAACCGAAAAGAAAAACGGATTACACAAACTCGCGCAAAAGCTACTTTTTCGTCACATGTAGTTACATATTAAACACTTTCCGTTACTCTCCACTCATTCCACTGTGGAAACTAGTATTTTTTTTCGTCGCCAAACGGTCCTATATCAAAGCAAACTACGCGTACTGGGCCAGGCGGCGCTGCGCGTCTGCGCACATCGTGTTTCAAAACACGCTGCATAAACGTCCGTAACTCCTCGATGCCTTCACTTACAATCTTAAAACTTTGACACCGCTAAGCGACCACCGACCTCAGTACGTCATACAAATTTCACCTCGATACGACCTTACTGTCCCAGGCAAAAACGCACTCAAAGACGCAAATGCAAACCGAAAAGAAAAACGGATTACACAAACTCGCGCAAAAGCTACTTTTTCGTCACATGTAGTTACATATTAAACACTTTCCGTTACTCTCCACTCATTCCACTGTGGAAACTAGTATTTTTTTTCGTCGCCAAACGGTCCTATATCAAAGCAAACTACGCGTACTGGGCCAGGCGGCGCGGCGCGTCTGCGCACTTGGTGTTTCAAAACACGCTGCATAAACGTCCGTAACTCCTCGATGCCTTCACTTACAATCTTAAAACTTTGACACCGCCAAGCGACCACCGTCCTCAGTACGTCATAAAAATTTCAGCTCGATACGACCTTACTGTCCCAGGCAAAAACGCACTCAAAGACGCAAATGCAAACCGAAAAGAAAAACGGATTACACAAACTCGCGCAAAAGCTACTTTTTCGTCACATGTAGTTACATATTAAACACTTTCCGTTACTCTCCACTCATTCCACTGTGGAAACTAGTATTTTTTTTCGTCGCCAAACGGTCCTATATCAAAGCAAACTACGCGTACTGGGCCAGGCGGCGCTGCGCGTCTGCGCACATCGTGTTTCAAAACACGCTGCATAAACGTCCGTAACTCCTCGATGCCTTCACTTACAATCTTAAAACTTTGACACCGCTAAGCGACCACCGACCTCAGTACGTCATACAAATTTCACCTCGATACGACCTTACTGTCCCAGGCAAAAACGCACTCAAAGACGCAAATGCAAACCGAAAAGAAAAACGGATTACACAAACTCGCGCAAAAGCTACTTTTTCGTCACATGTAGTTACATATTAAACACTTTCCGTTACTCTCCACTCATTCCACTGTGGAAACTAGTATTTTTTTTCGTCGCCAAACGGTCCTATATCAAAGCAAACTACGCGTACTGGGCCAGGCGGCGCGGCGCGTCTGCGCACTTGGTGTTTCAAAACACGCTGCATAAACGTCCGTAACTCCTCGATGCCTTCACTTACAATCTTAAAACTTTGACACCGCCAAGCGACCACCGTCCTCAGTACGTCATAAAAATTTCAGCTCGATACGACCTTACTGTCCCAGGCAAAAACGCACTCAAAGACGCAAATGCAAACCGAAAAGAAAAACGGATTACACAAACTCGCGCAAAAGCTACTTTTTCGTCACATGTAGTTACATATTAAACACTTTCCGTTACTCTCCACTCATTCCACTGTGGAAACTAGTATTTTTTTTCGTCGCCAAACGGTCCTATATCAAAGCAAACTACGCGTACTGGGCCAGGCGGCGCTGCGCGTCTGCGCACATCGTGTTTCAAAACACGCTGCATAAACGTCCGTAACTCCTCGATGCCTTCACTTACAATCTTAAAACTTTGACACCGCTAAGCGACCACCGACCTCAGTACGTCATACAAATTTCACCTCGATACGACCTTACTGTCCCAGGCAAAAACGCACTCAAAGACGCAAATGCAAACCGAAAAGAAAAACGGATTACACAAACTCGCGCAAAAGCTACTTTTTCGTCACATGTAGTTACATATTAAACACTTTCCGTTACTCTCCACTCATTCCACTGTGGAAACTAGTATTTTTTTTCGTCGCCAAACGGTCCTATATCAAAGCAAACTACGCGTACTGGGCCAGGCGGCGCGGCGCGTCTGCGCACTTGGTGTTTCAAAACACGCTGCATAAACGTCCGTAACTCCTCGATGCCTTCACTTACAATCTTAAAACTTTGACACCGCCAAGCGACCACCGTCCTCAGTACGTCATAAAAATTTCAGCTCGATACGACCTTACTGTCCCAGGCAAAAACGCACTCAAAGACGCAAATGCAAACCGAAAAGAAAAACGGATTACACAAACTCGCGCAAAAGCTACTTTTTCGTCACATGTAGTTACATATTAAACACTTTCCGTTACTCTCCACTCATTCCACTGTGGAAACTAGTATTTTTTTTCGTCGCCAAACGGTCCTATATCAAAGCAAACTACGCGTACTGGGCCAGGCGGCGCTGCGCGTCTGCGCACATCGTGTTTCAAAACACGCTGCATAAACGTCCGTAACTCCTCGATGCCTTCACTTACAATCTTAAAACTTTGACACCGCTAAGCGACCACCGACCTCAGTACGTCATACAAATTTCACCTCGATACGACCTTACTGTCCCAGGCAAAAACGCACTCAAAGACGCAAATGCAAACCGAAAAGAAAAACGGATTACACAAACTCGCGCAAAAGCTACTTTTTCGTCACATGTAGTTACATATTAAACACTTTCCGTTACTCTCCACTCATTCCACTGTGGAAACTAGTATTTTTTTTCGTCGCCAAACGGTCCTATATCAAAGCAAACTACGCGTACTGGGCCAGGCGGCGCGGCGCGTCTGCGCACTTGGTGTTTCAAAACACGCTGCATAAACGTCCGTAACTCCTCGATGCCTTCACTTACAATCTTAAAACTTTGACACCGCCAAGCGACCACCGTCCTCAGTACGTCATAAAAATTTCAGCTCGATACGACCTTACTGTCCCAGGCAAAAACGCACTCAAAGACGCAAATGCAAACCGAAAAGAAAAACGGATTACACAAACTCGCGCAAAAGCTACTTTTTCGTCACATGTAGTTACATATTAAACACTTTCCGTTACTCTCCACTCATTCCACTGTGGAAACTAGTATTTTTTTTCGTCGCCAAACGGTCCTATATCAAAGCAAACTACGCGTACTGGGCCAGGCGGCGCTGCGCGTCTGCGCACATCGTGTTTCAAAACACGCTGCATAAACGTCCGTAACTCCTCGATGCCTTCACTTACAATCTTAAAACTTTGACACCGCTAAGCGACCACCGACCTCAGTACGTCATACAAATTTCACCTCGATACGACCTTACTGTCCCAGGCAAAAACGCACTCAAAGACGCAAATGCAAACCGAAAAGAAAAACGGATTACACAAACTCGCGCAAAAGCTACTTTTTCGTCACATGTAGTTACATATTAAACACTTTCCGTTACTCTCCACTCATTCCACTGTGGAAACTAGTATTTTTTTTCGTCGCCAAACGGTCCTATATCAAAGCAAACTACGCGTACTGGGCCAGGCGGCGCGGCGCGTCTGCGCACTTGGTGTTTCAAAACACGCTGCATAAACGTCCGTAACTCCTCGATGCCTTCACTTACAATCTTAAAACTTTGACACCGCCAAGCGACCACCGTCCTCAGTACGTCATAAAAATTTCAGCTCGATACGACCTTACTGTCCCAGGCAAAAACGCACTCAAAGACGCAAATGCAAACCGAAAAGAAAAACGGATTACACAAACTCGCGCAAAAGCTACTTTTTCGTCACATGTAGTTACATATTAAACACTTTCCGTTACTCTCCACTCATTCCACTGTGGAAACTAGTATTTTTTTTCGTCGCCAAACGGTCCTATATCAAAGCAAACTACGCGTACTGGGCCAGGCGGCGCTGCGCGTCTGCGCACATCGTGTTTCAAAACACGCTGCATAAACGTCCGTAACTCCTCGATGCCTTCACTTACAATCTTAAAACTTTGACACCGCTAAGCGACCACCGACCTCAGTACGTCATACAAATTTCACCTCGATACGACCTTACTGTCCCAGGCAAAAACGCACTCAAAGACGCAAATGCAAACCGAAAAGAAAAACGGATTACACAAACTCGCGCAAAAGCTACTTTTTCGTCACATGTAGTTACATATTAAACACTTTCCGTTACTCTCCACTCATTCCACTGTGGAAACTAGTATTTTTTTTCGTCGCCAAACGGTCCTATATCAAAGCAAACTACGCGTACTGGGCCAGGCGGCGCGGCGCGTCTGCGCACTTGGTGTTTCAAAACACGCTGCATAAACGTCCGTAACTCCTCGATGCCTTCACTTACAATCTTAAAACTTTGACACCGCCAAGCGACCACCGTCCTCAGTACGTCATAAAAATTTCAGCTCGATACGACCTTACTGTCCCAGGCAAAAACGCACTCAAAGACGCAAATGCAAACCGAAAAGAAAAACGGATTACACAAACTCGCGCAAAAGCTACTTTTTCGTCACATGTAGTTACATATTAAACACTTTCCGTTACTCTCCACTCATTCCACTGTGGAAACTAGTATTTTTTTTCGTCGCCAAACGGTCCTATATCAAAGCAAACTACGCGTACTGGGCCAGGCGGCGCGGCGCGTCTGCGCACTTGGTGTTTCAAAACACGCTGCATAAACGTCCGTAACTCCTCGATGCCTTCACTTACAATCTTAAAACTTTGACACCGCCAAGCGACCACCGTCCTCAGTACGTCATAAAAATTTCAGCCCGATACGACCTCACTGTCCCAGAGAAAAACGCACTCAAAGACGCAAATGCAAACCGAAAAGAAAAACGGATTACACAAACTCGCGCAAAAGCTACTTTTTCGTCACATGTAGTTACATATTAAACACTTTCCGTTACTCTCCACTCATTCCACTGTGGAAACTAGTATTTTTTTTCGTCGCCAAACGGTCCTATATCAAAGCAAACTACGCGTACTGGGCCAGGCGGCGCTGCGCGTCTGCGCACATCGTGTTTCAAAACACGCTGCATAAACGTCCGTAACTCCTCGATGCCTTCACTTACAATCTTAAAACTTTGACACCGCCAAGCGACCACCGTCCTCAGTACGTCATAAAAATTTCACCTCGATACGACCTTACTGTCCCAGGCAAAAACGCACTCAAAGACGCAAATGCAAACCGAAAAGAAAAACGGATTACACAAACTCGCGCAAAAGCTACTTTTTCGTCACATGTAGTTACATATTAAACACTTTCCGTTACTCTCCACTCATTCCACTGTGGAAACTAGTATTTTTTTTCGTCGCCAAACGGTCCTATATCAAAGCAAACTACGCGTACTGGGCCAGGCGGCGGTGCGCGTCTGCGCACATCGTGTTTCAAAACACGCTGCATAAACGTCCGTAACTCCTCGATGCCTTCACTTACAATCTTAAAACTTTGACACCGCCAAGCGACCACCGTCCTCAGTACGTCATAAAAATTTCACCTCGATACGACCTTACTGTCCCAGGCAAAAACGCACTCAAAGACGCAAATGCAAACCGAAAAGAAAAACGGATTACACAAACTCGCGCAAAAGCTACTTTTTCGTCACATGTAGTTACATATTAAACACTTTCCGTTACTCTCCACTCATTCCACTGTGGAAACTAGTATTTTTTTTCGTCGCCAAACGGTCCTATATCAAAGCAAACTACGCGTACTGGGCCAGGCGGCGCTGCGCGTCTGCGCACATCGTGTTTCAAAACACGCTGCATAAACGTCCGTAACTCCTCGATGCCTTCACTTACAATCTTAAAACTTTGACACCGCCAAGCGACCACCGTCCTCAGTACGTCATAAAAATTTCACCTCGATACGACCTTACTGTCCCAGGCAAAAACGCACTCAAAGACGCAAATGCAAACCGAAAAGAAAAACGGATTACACAAACTCGCGCAAAAGCTACTTTTTCGTCACATGTAGTTACATATTAAACACTTTCCGTTACTCTCCACTCATTCCACTGTGGAAACTAGTATTTTTTTTCGTCGCCAAACGGTCCTATATCAAAGCAAACTACGCGTACTGGGCCAGGCGGCGCTGCGCGTCTGCGCACATCGTGTTTCAAAACACGCTGCATAAACGTCCGTAACTCCTCGATGCCTTCACTTACAATCTTAAAACTTTGACACCGCCAAGCGACCACCGTCCTCAGTACGTCATAAAAATTTCACCTCGATACGACCTTACTGTCCCAGGCAAAAACGCACTCAAAGACGCAAATGCAAACCGAAAAGAAAAACGGATTACACAAACTCGCGCAAAAGCTACTTTTTCGTCACATGTAGTTACATATTAAACACTTTCCGTTACTCTCCACTCATTCCACTGTGGAAACTAGTATTTTTTTTCGTCGCCAAACGGTCCTATATCAAAGCAAACTACGCGTACTGGGCCAGGCGGCGCTGCGCGTCTGCGCACATCGTGTTTCAAAACACGCTGCATAAACGTCCGTAACTCCTCGATGCCTTCACTTACAATCTTAAAACTTTGACACCGCCAAGCGACCACCGTCCTCAGTACGTCATAAAAATTTCACCTCGATACGACCTTACTGTCCCAGGCAAAAACGCACTCAAAGACGCAAATGCAAACCGAAAAGAAAAACGGATTACACAAACTCGCGCAAAAGCTACTTTTTCGTCACATGTAGTTACATATTAAACACTTTCCGTTACTCTCCACTCATTCCACTGTGGAAACTAGTATTTTTTTTCGTCGCCAAACGGTCCTATATCAAAGCAAACTACGCGTACTGGGCCAGGCGGCGCTGCGCGTCTGCGCACATCGTGTTTCAAAACACGCTGCATAAACGTCCGTAACTCCTCGATGCCTTCACTTACAATCTTAAAACTTTGACACCGCCAAGCGACCACCGTCCTCAGTACGTCATAAAAATTTCACCTCGATACGACCTTACTGTCCCAGGCAAAAACGCACTCAAAGACGCAAATGCAAACCGAAAAGAAAAACGGATTACACAAACTCGCGCAAAAGCTACTTTTTCGTCACATGTAGTTACATATTAAACACTTTCCGTTACTCTCCACTCATTCCACTGTGGAAACTAGTATTTTTTTTCGTCGCCAAACGGTCCTATATCAAAGCAAACTACGCGTACTGGGCCAGGCGGCGCTGCGCGTCTGCGCACATCGTGTTTCAAAACACGCTGCATAAACGTCCGTAACTCCTCGATGCCTTCACTTACAATCTTAAAACTTTGACACCGCCAAGCGACCACCGTCCTCAGTACGTCATAAAAATTTCACCTCGATACGACCTTACTGTCCCAGGCAAAAACGCACTCAAAGACGCAAATGCAAACCGAAAAGAAAAACGGATTACACAAACTCGCGCAAAAGCTACTTTTTCGTCACATGTAGTTACATATTAAACACTTTCCGTTACTCTCCACTCATTCCACTGTGGAAACTAGTATTTTTTTTCGTCGCCAAACGGTCCTATATCAAAGCAAACTACGCGTACTGGGCCAGGCGGCGCTGCGCGTCTGCGCACATCGTGTTTCAAAACACGCTGCATAAACGTCCGTAACTCCTCGATGCCTTCACTTACAATCTTAAAACTTTGACACCGCCAAGCGACCACCGTCCTCAGTACGTCATAAAAATTTCAGCTCGATACGACCTCACTGTCCCAGGCAAAAACGCTCTCAAAGACGCAAATACAAACCGAAAAGAAAAACGGATTACACAAACTCGCGCAAAAGCTACGTTTTCGTCTTATGTAGTTACAAATTAAACACTTTCCGTTACTCTCCACTCATTCCACTGTGGAAACTAGTATTTTTTTACGTCGCCAAACGGTCCTATATCAAAGCAAACTACGCGTACTGGGCCAGGCGGCGCGACGCGTCTGCGCACTTCGTGTTTCAAAACACGCTGCATAAACGTCCGTAACTCCTCGATGCCTTCACTTACAATCTTAAAACTTTGACACCGCCAAGCGACCACCGTCCTCAGTACGTCATAAAAATTTCAGCTCGATACGACCTCACTGTCCCAGGCAAAAACGCTCTCAAAGACGCAAATACAAACCGAAAAGAAAAACGGATTACACAAACTCGCGCAAAAGCTACGTTTTCGTCTTATGTAGTTACAAATTAAACACTTTCCGTTACTCTCCACTCATTCCACTGTGGAAACTAGTATTTTTTTACGTCGCCAAACGGTCCTATATCAAAGCAAACTACGCGTACTGGGCCAGGCGGCGCGACGCGTCTGCGCACTTCGTATTTCAAAACACGCTGCATAAACGTCCGTAACTCCTCGATGCCTTCACTTACAATCTTAAAACTTTGACACCGCCAAGCGACCACCGTCCTCAGTACGTCATAAAAATTTCAGCTCGATACGACCTCACTGTCCCAGGCAAAAACGCTCTCAAAGACGCAAATACAAACCGAAAAGAAAAACGGGTTACACAAACTCGCGCAAAAGCTACGTTTTCGTCTTATGTAGTTACAAATTAAACACTTTCCGTTACTCTCCACTCATTCCACTGTGGAAACTAGTATTTTTTTACGTCGCCAAACGGTCCTATATCAAAGCAAACTACGCGTACTGGGCCAGGCGGCGCGACGCGTCTGCGCACTTCGTGTTTCAAAACACGCTGCATAAACGTCCGTAACTCCTCGATGCCTTCACTTACAATCTTAAAACTTTGACACCGCCAAGCGACCACCGTCCTCAGTACGTCATAAAAATTTCAGCTCGATACGACCTCACTGTCCCAGGCAAAAACGCTCTCAAAGACGCAAATACAAACCGAAAAGAAAAACGGATTACACAAACTCGCGCAAAAGCTACGTTTTCGTCTTATGTAGTTACAAATTAAACACTTTCCGTTACTCTCCACTCATTCCACTGTGGAAACTAGTATTTTTTTACGTCGCCAAACGGTCCTATATCAAAGCAAACTACGCGTACTGGGCCAGGCGGCGCGACGCGTCTGCGCACTTCGTGTTTCAAAACACGCTGCATAAACGTCCGTAACTCCTCGATGCCTTCACTTACAATCTTAAAACTTTGACACCGCCAAGCGACCACCGTCCTCAGTACGTCATAAAAATTTCAGCTCGATACGACCTCACTGTCCCAGGCAAAAACGCTCTCAAAGACGCAAATACAAACCGAAAAGAAAAACGGATTACACAAACTCGCGCAAAAGCTACGTTTTCGTCTTATGTAGTTACAAATTAAACACTTTCCGTTACTCTCCACTCATTCCACTGTGGAAACTAGTATTTTTTTACGTCGCCAAACGGTCCTATATCAAAGCAAACTACGCGTACTGGGCCAGGCGGCGCGACGCGTCTGCGCACTTCGTGTTTCAAAACACGCTGCATAAACGTCCGTAACTCCTCGATGCCTTCACTTACAATCTTAAAACTTTGACACCGCCAAGCGACCACCGTCCTCAGTACGTCATAAAAATTTCAGCTCGATACGACCTCACTGTCCCAGGCAAAAACGCTCTCAAAGACGCAAATACAAACCGAAAAGAAAAACGGATTACACAAACTCGCGCAAAAGCTACGTTTTCGTCTTATGTAGTTACAAATTAAACACTTTCCGTTACTCTCCACTCATTCCACTGTGGAAACTAGTATTTTTTTACGTCGCCAAACGGTCCTATATCAAAGCAAACTACGCGTACTGGGCCAGGCGGCGCGACGCGTCTGCGCACTTCGTGTTTCAAAACACGCTGCATAAACGTCCGTAACTCCTCGATGCCTTCACTTACAATCTTAAAACTTTGACACCGCCAAGCGACCACCGTCCTCAGTACGTCATAAAAATTTCAGCTCGATACGACCTCACTGTCCCAGGCAAAAACGCTCTCAAAGACGCAAATACAAACCGAAAAGAAAAACGGATTACACAAACTCGCGCAAAAGCTACGTTTTCGTCTTATGTAGTTACAAATTAAACACTTTCCGTTACTCTCCACTCATTCCACTGTGGAAACTAGTATTTTTTTACGTCGCCAAACGGTCCTATATCAAAGCAAACTACGCGTACTGGGCCAGGCGGCGCGACGCGTCTGCGCACTTCGTGTTTCAAAACACGCTGCATAAACGTCCGTAACTCCTCGATGCCTTCACTTACAATCTTAAAACTTTGACACCGCCAAGCGACCACCGTCCTCAGTACGTCATAAAAATTTCAGCTCGATACGACCTCACTGTCCCAGGCAAAAACGCTCTCAAAGACGCAAATACAAACCGAAAAGAAAAACGGATTACACAAACTCGCGCAAAAGCTACGTTTTCGTCTTATGTAGTTACAAATTAAACACTTTCCGTTACTCTCCACTCATTCCACTGTGGAAACTAGTATTTTTTTACGTCGCCAAACGGTCCTATATCAAAGCAAACTACGCGTACTGGGCCAGGCGGCGCGACGCGTCTGCGCACTTCGTGTTTCAAAACACGCTGCATAAACGTCCGTAACTCCTCGATGCCTTCACTTACAATCTTAAAACTTTGACACCGCCAAGCGACCACCGTCCTCAGTACGTCATAAAAATTTCAGCTCGATACGACCTCACTGTCCCAGGCAAAAACGCTCTCAAAGACGCAAATACAAACCGAAAAGAAAAACGGATTACACAAACTCGCGCAAAAGCTACGTTTTCGTCTTATGTAGTTACAAATTAAACACTTTCCGTTACTCTCCACTCATTCCACTGTGGAAACTAGTATTTTTTTACGTCGCCAAACGGTCCTATATCAAAGCAAACTACGCGTACTGGGCCAGGCGGCGCGACGCGTCTGCGCACTTCGTGTTTCAAAACACGCTGCATAAACGTCCGTAACTCCTCGATGCCTTCACTTACAATCTTAAAACTTTGACACCGCCAAGCGACCACCGTCCTCAGTACGTCATAAAAATTTCAGCTCGATACGACCTCACTGTCCCAGGCAAAAACGCTCTCAAAGACGCAAATACAAACCGAAAAGAAAAACGGATTACACAAACTCGCGCAAAAGCTACGTTTTCGTCTTATGTAGTTACAAATTAAACACTTTCCGTTACTCTCCACTCATTCCACTGTGGAAACTAGTATTTTTTTACGTCGCCAAACGGTCCTATATCAAAGCAAACTACGCGTACTGGGCCAGGCGGCGCGACGCGTCTGCGCACTTCGTGTTTCAAAACACGCTGCATAAACGTCCGTAACTCCTCGATGCCTTCACTTACAATCTTAAAACTTTGACACCGCCAAGCGACCACCGTCCTCAGTACGTCATAAAAATTTCACCTCGATACGACCTTACTGTCCCAGGCAAAAACGCACTCAAAGACGCAAATGCAAACCGAAAAGAAAAACGGATTACACAAACTCGCGCAAAAGCTACTTTTTCGTCACATGTAGTTACATATTAAACACTTTCCGTTACTCTCCACTCATTCCACTGTGGAAACTAGTATTTTTTTTCGTCGCCAAACGGTCCTATATCAAAGCAAACTACGCGTACTGGGCCAGGCGGCGCTGCGCGTCTGCGCACATCGTGTTTCAAAACACGCTGCATAAACGTCCGTAACTCCTCGATGCCTTCACTTACAATCTTAAAACTTTGACACCGCCAAGCGACCACCGTCCTCAGTACGTCATAAAAATTTCACCTCGATACGACCTTACTGTCCCTGGCAAAAACGCACTCAAAGACGCAAATGCAAACCGAAAAGAAAAACGGATTACACAAACTCGCGCAAAAGCTACTTTTTCGTCACATGTAGTTACATATTAAACACTTTCCGTTACTCTCCACTCATTCCACTGTGGAAACTAGTATTTTTTTTCGTCGCCAAACGGTCCTATATCAAAGCAAACTACGCGTACTGGGCCAGGCGGCGCTGCGCGTCTGCGCACATCGTGTTTCAAAACACGCTGCATAAACGTCCGTAACTCCTCGATGCCTTCACTTACAATCTTAAAACTTTGACACCGCCAAGCGACCACCGTCCTCAGTACGTCATAAAAATTTCACCTCGATACGACCTTACTGTCCCAGGCAAAAACGCACTCAAAGACGCAAATGCAAACCGAAAAGAAAAACGGATTACACAAACTCGCGCAAAAGCTACTTTTTCGTCACATGTAGTTACATATTAAACACTTTCCGTTACTCTCCACTCATTCCACTGTGGAAACTAGTATTTTTTTTCGTCGCCAAACGGTCCTATATCAAAGCAAACTACGCGTACTGGGCCAGGCGGCGCTGCGCGTCTGCGCACATCGTGTTTCAAAACACGCTGCATAAACGTCCGTAACTCCTCGATGCCTTCACTTACAATCTTAAAACTTTGACACCGCCAAGCGACCACCGTCCTCAGTACGTCATAAAAATTTCACCTCGATACGACCTTACTGTCCCAGGCAAAAACGCACTCAAAGACGCAAATGCAAACCGAAAAGAAAAACGGATTACACAAACTCGCGCAAAAGCTACTTTTTCGTCACATGTAGTTACATATTAAACACTTTCCGTTACTCTCCACTCATTCCACTGTGGAAACTAGTATTTTTTTTCGTCGCCAAACGGTCCTATATCAAAGCAAACTACGCGTACTGGGCCAGGCGGCGCTGCGCGTCTGCGCACATCGTGTTTCAAAACACGCTGCATAAACGTCCGTAACTCCTCGATGCCTTCACTTACAATCTTAAAACTTTGACACCGCCAAGCGACCACCGTCCTCAGTACGTCATAAAAATTTCACCTCGATACGACCTTACTGTCCCAGGCAAAAACGCACTCAAAGACGCAAATGCAAACCGAAAAGAAAAACGGATTACACAAACTCGCGCAAAAGCTACTTTTTCGTCACATGTAGTTACATATTAAACACTTTCCGTTACTCTCCACTCATTCCACTGTGGAAACTAGTATTTTTTTTCGTCGCCAAACGGTCCTATATCAAAGCAAACTACGCGTACTGGGCCAGGCGGCGCTGCGCGTCTGCGCACATCGTGTTTCAAAACACGCTGCATAAACGTCCGTAACTCCTCGATGCCTTCACTTACAATCTTAAAACTTTGACACCGCCAAGCGACCACCGTCCTCAGTACGTCATAAAAATTTCACCTCGATACGACCTTACTGTCCCAGGCAAAAACGCACTCAAAGACGCAAATGCAAACCGAAAAGAAAAACGGATTACACAAACTCGCGCAAAAGCTACTTTTTCGTCACATGTAGTTACATATTAAACACTTTCCGTTACTCTCCACTCATTCCACTGTGGAAACTAGTATTTTTTTTCGTCGCCAAACGGTCCTATATCAAAGCAAACTACGCGTACTGGGCCAGGCGGCGCTGCGCGTCTGCGCACATCGTGTTTCAAAACACGCTGCATAAACGTCCGTAACTCCTCGATGCCTTCACTTACAATCTTAAAACTTTGACACCGCCAAGCGACCACCGTCCTCAGTACGTCATAAAAATTTCACCTCGATACGACCTTACTGTCCCAGGCAAAAACGCACTCAAAGACGCAAATGCAAACCGAAAAGAAAAACGGATTACACAAACTCGCGCAAAAGCTACTTTTTCGTCACATGTAGTTACATATTAAACACTTTCCGTTACTCTCCACTCATTCCACTGTGGAAACTAGTATTTTTTTTCGTCGCCAAACGGTCCTATATCAAAGCAAACTACGCGTACTGGGCCAGGCGGCGCTGCGCGTCTGCGCACATCGTGTTTCAAAACACGCTGCATAAACGTCCGTAACTCCTCGATGCCTTCACTTACAATCTTAAAACTTTGACACCGCCAAGCGACCACCGTCCTCAGTACGTCATAAAAATTTCACCTCGATACGACCTTACTGTCCCAGGCAAAAACGCACTCAAAGACGCAAATGCAAACCGAAAAGAAAAACGGATTACACAAACTCGCGCAAAAGCTACTTTTTCGTCACATGTAGTTACATATTAAACACTTTCCGTTACTCTCCACTCATTCCACTGTGGAAACTAGTATTTTTTTTCGTCGCCAAACGGTCCTATATCAAAGCAAACTACGCGTACTGGGCCAGGCGGCGCTGCGCGTCTGCGCACATCGTGTTTCAAAACACGCTGCATAAACGTCCGTAACTCCTCGATGCCTTCACTTACAATCTTAAAACTTTGACACCGCCAAGCGACCACCGTCCTCAGTACGTCATAAAAATTTCACCTCGATACGACCTTACTGTCCCAGGCAAAAACGCACTCAAAGACGCAAATGCAAACCGAAAAGAAAAACGGATTACACAAACTCGCGCAAAAGCTACTTTTTCGTCACATGTAGTTACATATTAAACACTTTCCGTTACTCTCCACTCATTCCACTGTGGAAACTAGTATTTTTTTTCGTCGCCAAACGGTCCTATATCAAAGCAAACTACGCGTACTGGGCCAGGCGGCGCTGCGCGTCTGCGCACATCGTGTTTCAAAACACGCTGCATAAACGTCCGTAACTCCTCGATGCCTTCACTTACAATCTTAAAACTTTGACACCGCCAAGCGACCACCGTCCTCAGTACGTCATAAAAATTTCACCTCGATACGACCTTACTGTCCCAGGCAAAAACGCACTCAAAGACGCAAATGCAAACCGAAAAGAAAAACGGATTACACAAACTCGCGCAAAAGCTACTTTTTCGTCACATGTAGTTACATATTAAACACTTTCCGTTACTCTACACTCATTCCACTGTGGAAACTAGTATTTTTTTACGTCGCCAAACGGTCCTATATCAAAGCAAACTACGCGTACTGGGCCAGGCGGCGCGGCGCGTCTGCGCACTTCGTGTTTCAAAACACGCTGCCAGTCTCATACATTCTACACACCAGTGAGAATAGACCTTTTGCCACTTCCCCCAATGATTTTAGAACTTCTGATTGAATGTTGTCTATACCTTAAGCCTTCATTGATCTTAAATTTTCCAAAGCGCTTTTAAAATCTGATTCTAATCACCAATATTTTCCGTACCGACTCCTGCTTGTTCGTCTGTCACGCCATCGGACAAGTTGCTCCAATCAGAGAGGCCTTCATTGTACTCTTTCCAACTATCCGATCTTGCCTCTGTATTTAACACTGGAATTCCCATTGTGCTCTTAATGTTACCACGCTTGCCTCTAATTCCGTGGAAGATTGCTTTGACTTTTCTATATGCTGCGTCAGTCGTCCCAAGAATCATTTCTTCTTTGATTTCTTCACATTTTTCGTGCAGCCATTTCGCCTTAGCTTCTCTGCACTTCCTATTCATTTCATTCCCAAGTGACATATTTCTCTATTACTGAATTTTCCTGAATATTTTTGAACTTATATCTTCGATTGATCAACTGAAGGATTTCTTATGTTTTCCATGGTTTCTTCGCAGTTAGCTTCTTTGTACCTACGTTTTTCTTTCCAACTTCTGTTAATGTCGTTGTTAAAGATATCCATTCCTCTTCAACTGAACTACCTATTGAGCTGCTCATTATTGCAGTATCTGTAGCCTCAGAGAACATAAATCTCATCTCTTCTTTCCTTAGTACTACTGTATTCCACTTCTTTGTACATCGATTGCTACTGACGAGTCTCGTAAAATTGAGCCTACTCTTATTCAGTGCTAAATTGTTATGACTCTATATCTACTCCTGGGTATGCTTTACAGCCCAGTATGATTTCAAAATGTTTGCCTGACAATAATATGGTGTGACTTTAAACCTCCCATATTTCGGTCCTTTTCCAAGTATACCTCCTCGTCTAGTGATTTTTGAACAGACTATACCAGCTACGATAAATTTACTGTAGAACTTAACTAGCCTTTCTTCTCTCCTATTCCTATTGTCAAGTACATATTCTCGTGTAACCCTTTCTTCTACTCCTTCCCCTACGATCGCGTTTCAGTCCCTCCATGACTATTACATAGTACTGAATTACCTGTTCAATATCCTCACTTTTTCTCTCTCTTCACCTTCAACTTGCGACGTCATCATGTATAGCTGAACTGTGCATGTTGTTGGTTTGCTTTCGATTCTCACGAGAAAATATCTACACTCGCTTTCTGCCCTGCCTTTCTATTGATACTGAATCCTACTGCTGTTGCTACTACCCTATTCTCATGTGACCAGAAATCCGTTCCTTATTTTCTGGCTCCCAACCACATTCGAACTCCTCACTTTCCAGCTCCTGAATCATAGAATGTTATCCTTTCGTTGGTTACTCAACCTTTTTCTCGTGGTCACCTCCCTCTTGGGCCACCTCGCCTGGAGTTTGAATGGGGGACTAGTCTTTTGCCAATGGAGAGACCGTTATGGCTCTTATTGAATCACATACCACATGTCATGTTGATGCACGTTATGTATCTTTATGCAGTGGTTTACATTGACTTCTGTATCCTCACGTTGTTGATCATTGCCAATTCTTCCTCATTTAGGAGCAGTTTGACCTCAAGGGAAAGAGAGTTCCCTGAACCTCTGTCGGCCCCTCCGCCCTCTTTGGAAAGGCTGTTGGCTGAAAGAGGGTCACACCTTATGCTGGAAGTCTTCAGACACCGATGCTGATGATTCTTATTCAAAATTCAAGTGATGGTGAGGTTCAAACCTGGGACTGAGGATTTTCCTGATTACTAAAAAAGACACTACCCCTGGGTGACTGGCCCCAAAGAGCAGGGTATGACTCCCTGAAATATCCAGTAAAGCAGGAGCTATGAGCACTGGGGCTACTCATGCACACTGGGGGCAAACAAGAAGAGAACACTCCAGCGAGCACAATAACATTGTCACACCCAAGGCTGTGCCTTACAACCACATTTCCTTCTTGTCTCTGTTCAGCTATCACCCCGAATTTTTTCCGTGCATTCCCTTTTACAAAACAGACAGGAAATCTCTGCCCCCCCCCTTGTCTTTTTTGAAGTTCCATGTGGCGTTACCAGAGGTCGTCCAGGGAATCCTATCAGGTTTCCTGCTACTGGGATACAGCAGATTATATTCGCTGTCCACCTACAGGTGTACGACATGTCTCCCACAACGTCAGTATTGATGTGACGTTTTCATCCAGCTATCATTTGTTGCCTCTGTCTCTCGGATACATATGCTCCATACAAGTCTATTTTGTTTCTTTTTAAATTAAAAAAAAATCCATATTCAATAGACTACAGGTTACTTCAAAAGTTGTAAACGTTGTCCATCAGATAAAATTGCATACACTGCGTAATCCATTTTTTTCTTTTAATGGTGGCCTCTACTGCAAACTGCTCAACACGAAAATTGTTGTTTATGAAACACATCACCACTGCTGTCTTTTCAAGGAATCGAATTATGGAGACATTAGATATATAGTCCTATTTGCTTTACTGAGATGCAAAATTTGAATATACTCTCGATAACTTTTATAGCATAGCTCTTGTAATTCTTGTCCATCTTCTTCATTCCCTCGGGCGTCACATCAGGGCGCCTGCATATCCATGACCATATAGTTTCAACAGTAAGTTGATACCCCAACTTATCAGTTTCTCTCTCTCTCTCTCTCTCTCTCTCTCCAGTGATATAATTCAGCATCCATATATCAGTTTTCAAATTACCTCACAACCAAAAGTAGCAGCCAGTTGACTTTAACTGCTTCTAAATTCTGTCTGATAGTTGTTCTGTCAGGGCAGCAAAATTGTTGGCCCTTATGTTTGGGATTTGGTTTGTGCTTCATTGTGAACAATTTGTTGTTTTGCATCTTAAGCTATGCCATTGGGGTATGTAGCAGAAGTAGTGCAGAAAAAGACCAGTTAATTGGTGGTACAGTCACCTTAAGTGACAGGCTGGTGTTGTTGGCACTGTGTGTTCTGTTACCCCAGTGGACAGTCCCTCAGCTGTACCGCCTGCAGTGAGCCCCTGTGTGAACACGCCTACCCACACAGTGTTTCTCTGTGCAGCTCGCCAACCGCCACAGGGGGCGGGTCCACCCCCAACTCTGACAGTCAACCCCACAGCGGCCACAGCCAGACTCCTGCTGCAGCTGCGCCTCCCACGTCTGCCCGACACACCCCTCCACCTGATGACGCAGCCGTCTCTCGCTTCCGGTGAGTTGTGTTGCCACACGTGCCCAGGTCTTACCCTCACAGTACTGCTTATTTTGGCATTAACCAGCCGATATAGTAAATAAAATAAAATACAGATTCATTCAGCTTTTGGATAGAGGTTACAGTTGCCACTAAACATTACTCATTTCTCACTTTTTTGGCTATGATATTTTGAAGATTGAGCACATGTGCAGAAGATTTCTCGCTCTCTGTATTTGCCGTGAGAATTAAGTTCAGTTCAGAGTCACTCAACTTTAGTTACGTAGGAAGTGACACATACAAATCGTACCCATTTCCAAAGATTCTTTATATATTGATGTGTTGAATCTAGATTTTGTTTTTAGTGATGATTGTGTGTCTTACGAATTGATTCTGAATTCCAGTCAACAAAACCAATGTAAATGGTTGTAGATATAAGTTATTGAAGACAATCAGGAAGAAGTGGCAAAAGAAAGGTAAACAGAAATAGAAGTAAAAATGACAAAGTTAATATTTAGTACCGGAATGAGGATACAGCTTGTTTTGGGTATGTCTTAAAATGTAATTCGAATATTCCTTAAATGGTTCCCTGGTCAGTTACATCTGTAGTGACTATTGAAAATCTGTGCTGCACTGGAACAGGAACCCAGATTTGCTGCTTATTGCAGGCAGTCTCCTTGAGCAGTCGGCTGCCTGAGTACACCTCCACTTCTGACTCGGCTTCTCATCGACACTTGCACTAGAGTTTATCCCGGGGGACTTGTGGGAAGAGTAGCAAAAGGGAAATCGAATCGGTGGATGTTGCCCTACTGCAGAGGATGTACATGAGAACCTCTGGCGGTAGTGTTTGCAAACCATGGGTAAAAAACATCATCCACAATGGTAATTCCATCTACGCCAGCAAACGCACTCAGCTGGTCTAATGGTTGAGGTATCTGGTCTCGAGAAGTGAGAAATGCAGTGGGTGTGGCTGAGTGGAGATGCGTACAGCACTGTATGGCTCGTCACTCGTAAACAAACTCCTGTATTCGATGGATGATGGAGGTCACCAGGTGTGATGAGTAGTGGATTTGATTCACCGAGGAGAAGTTTTGCGTAATTCCATGGCATAGTTAACTTCTAGTTTCAGAAATGAGCAACTGACGTGGGCAAAGATAGTTGGTCCTACTGAAAAATATATTGACATCTCACAGTGAATTGATACATTTGCAAGATGACTTCATAGCCTGTGGATTTCAGTATCAAGTGTGGACCATTTTATACTTCAATTTTATATATATCCAACAGCAGTTTCCTCAATGATGATGGTGCCACTAAACCGGAGTTACTAAATACAGTTTTCCTTAATTCCTTCACGAAAAATTATATATTTTAGCTGTTGTGAAACAACTCAAATCACTTAAGAAAGGCAAGTCTTCTCGTCCAGATGGAATACAAATCAGGTTCCTTTCAGAGTATGCAGACACAATAGTGCCTTTCTTAGCAATCATATACAACCGTTCACTTGACGAAAGGTCTGTTCCTAAAGACTGGAAAGTAGCACAGGTCACACCAATACTCAAGAAAGGAAATAGGAGTAACCTATTGAATTACAGAAGCATATTACTGACCTCAATTTGCTGTAGGATTTTGGAGCATATACTGTACTCGAACATTATGACTCACCTTGAAGAAAATGACTTATTGATAGATAACCAACACTGATTCAGAAAATATCGTTCTTGTGCAACACAGCTAGCTATTTATTCCCATGAAGTAATGAGTGCTGTTGACAAGGGATCTCAGATCGATTCCATATTCCTAGATTTCCAGAAGGGTTTTGATACCATTCCTAACAAGAGACTATTACATGGTGTATACGGCCCGGAAAGACCCAGGAATTTTTTCATCTGCAAGAAAACTGGGTAAAACGGGAATTTTCTATAATCCCGGGAGTTTTTCATTGATGTAGTTTTCAGTTAATTTTTTGTCATTTTGACTGGTAATAACAGATACTCTAACAAAGGACATTACTGTATTCCGCTACTGCAGAATAATACTGCAGCAACAAAATATGAACGAGGGAATGAAATTTAAATTGCGAAGGAAATGCTTTATATATAAACAAAACAGTGCTCATACAAGCATCTGCCAACATCAAAATGTGTGAAAGGCTGTAGGAAGACAATGCAGTGCTTCGTAACAACAAATTACCTCCGATGAGCGTTAAGTCACAACTGTTTACATTAGATTCATTTAAGCAGTTAAGAGCGGAATCACGTGCATGCGCAGTTGAGTCGCTTCTGGAAACAAATGTCGCTGTTGGTTCTGCACGCAGCAAACCAGAGTATCTGAACCGGGCGCCAATTTCTCTGGCGAGGGGGGGAAAATTCGTATTGTTGAGGAAAAATAACCTTGTTTCACAAAGCACCTAGCATCTAGCGCACATTGGTCTTTCGATTATTCAAAAGAGTTTGAAGCTCATCGCTGTTGATTTTTGAACATTTTGGATCACATTCTAAGTTGATTTCTGAATGAATCGTAAGTTGATTTTTGAATGCGTGCATAGTGTACGTGATGTACCTGCCGGGGGAATCCTCGTCGCATCTGGAAATAAACTTTCCTGCGGACAAAAGGGGACGGGGCTACACGAGCTGAGCGGAATAAAGCCGCACGGGTGAATGTAGTATGTGTGTGTGACTGACTGGTATGCAGATGATGAGCGTATAGCTACGTCCGTAGATTCAGACTACCAGAGTGGAAATGAACGACCGACAGGAATAACAGATACGAAATATTAACGTATTATCCAGATACGAAATATTAATGTATTATCTTGTCGCTGTATCAAAGAAAATGAAAGTTCGACAGAAAGTTTTTGACCAGGTCGCTACACTAGAGAGGGCAAGTTGTACATTTCCTGGTTAGCAGCCGCTTAAGTTCCATTCTGGGAGTAGCACGGAAAACGCGTTGTACGAACACGTAATAACGTCTAACCGGAGAATAATCGCTGGATAATTACTAAACCGGTGATTCTGGCAGAGTTAGTAGAGTTAACTGGAGAATGAGCTTTGACAATGATAGGAATAGTTACAGAATTAGGGATGAGAAGATTTTGTTAGAACGAGGAAGGAGAAGAAACGGGGCGGTTCCAAATTTATACAAAAATTTCGTACTACTACTTTTCTACTTTTCGAGCTCATGCTTAAGAAACTGGAGCTTATGAATGAAACATGAAACTATTTCCTAACACAAAGCCTTTTGCTTGTAGTAGGCCAAACAGGCATTTCATATTGGTACTTGGCGAGTTATATTCTGCCGTATTATAAAAATGACCGTTATTACCAAAACAATCTCGCTTGTTTGGTGTGTGTTACAGTTGCTGCAATATTAGAAAGGCCTATTTTCTTTCATCCTGCAAACAGTGACAATAGACGTAATGAGATCGAGAAACCACACCAGTCTTTGGTACTATTTGTATTAAAAGCTTTTTGAGTATTAGACGACATTTCGATTTTTCATGTAGCAAAACATTTGACGAATTTTGATGAGGTAACAGATTCTTTCGCAGAAAGGAAAGCACGGCATGTAAAGGTGGAGCAAGATTAGTGAGAAAAGAACGCAAGGATTGAAGAAATATGTACTGTGTTGCTTGTCTCTTGTCTTATCTGGTTTTGTGTATCCTATACTTCATTTTATGTCACCGAACAGAAAGTTATTAGCTATTAGGCAATAAAGAATCCAAATTTTCTGAAGATGTTGCTTCACATCAAAGGTATTTCCAAAACATGTCTTTTTCCCTGAGTTTCGTTTTCTAAAGTGCCAGGAAATTCTACGCCCATGTCCAAAACCATAACCATTCAAAGGATTGATAAGTTTTGCACTTCCGAGGGAAAATATACGGTCACTTAAAAGAAAACGTGTTTTCACGCGGGAGAAAGTGTATTTTTAATCGGGAAATCCGGCAATTTTTTTCCTTGTCCACGTATACATCCAGTATTAATCAAATTTGATACGTATGAAGTATCGTCTCTATTGTGTGACTGGATTCTTGATTTCCTTGCAGAGATGTCACAGTTCATAATGATAGACGGCAAATCATAGAGTAGAATAGAAGTCATATACGGCGTTCCGCAAGGTAGTGTCATAGGCCCTCTGCTGTTCCTGATTTACATAAAGGGTCTAGGTGATAATCTGAGCTGCCCCTTAGACTGTTTGCAGAAGATGTTGTAATTTCCAGTAAAATCATCAGACGGTCAATTCCAATTACAAAATGTTCTAGAGAGAATTTCTTTATGATGCGAGAAGTGGCAATTGGCACCAAACAAAGAAAAGTGCGAGGTCATCGACGTGGGTACTAACAGAAATCTGCTTAATTTTGGGTGTACAATAAATCGCACAAATTTAAGGGCTGTCAATTCGACTAAATACCTAGGAATTACAATTATGACCAACTTAAATTGGAATGACCACATAGATAATATTGTGGGAAAGGCGAAACAAAGACTGTGCTTTGTTGGCAGAAACTTGGAAGATGCGACAAACCTACCAAAGAGAGCCTACATTACACTTGTACGTCCTCTGCTGGAATATTGCTGCGCGGTGTGGGATCCTTACCAGGTACGATTTGCCGGAGGACAGCGAAAAAGTGCAAAGAAGGGCAGTTCGTTTCATGTTATGGCGCAATATGGGTGAGTGTCACTGACATGATTCGCGAGTTGATGTGGCAGTCACTGAAACAAAGGCGGTTTTCTTTGCGACGAGATCTGTGTACGAAATTTCAATTGCCAGCTTTCTCCTCCGATACAAAATATTTTGTTGACATCCACATGTAGGGCGAAATGATAAACATAATAAAATAAGAGAAATCAGAGCTCCAATGGAAAGATTGAGGTGTTCTTTTTCCCACGCGCCATTCGACAGTGGAATGGTTGAGCAGTAGTATGAAAATGTTTCATTGAACCCTCTGCCAGGCACTTCAGTGTGAATTGCAGAGTAACCATGTAGATGTTGATTCCCTCCTGTATAGAGATTCAAGTACTTCCTGCTTTGATTGACCAAGATAATCAGCTGCAGATATCGACTTTGGAATCCACTGAACATTTAAAACACTCCTGCAACTCAGGCAGGCAACAGAAGCACACCCATTTTGACTGGCAGTCATGGAAGACACAGAGAATTAGTGTTGAAATTATATCAGGAGCAGGCAACAAACATAAATTTTTCAATTTTCGTGCATACAAATCATGCGGGTAATAACGCGTAATTTGGCACAGGAAGTACATAGCTACAAGTAAAAAAATTTTAAAAACGCTCAATATAAGATGACACACACCTACATGTATTACATGTACACTGAAAACATCATTGATAGTGTCGAATTGTATACTTAGTGTCCAGGATAGTAGTATCAATTATGCAGCACATGCTGATATCAAAATCAGTATGCTCCGTAGAGAATGTGAAAGAAAGCAGAAAAAAATAGTACGCCAGGATGCAAGACTTGGAAAGGTAAGAAGTGGGGAAATGTTTAGGATGCAAACACAACACCTTATGTTACAAACAGCACACACAATAACAAACTAGGACAATGAAAAACAAAGAATAAAGTTTTTGGGGATGAATCGGTAGCTTTCAGAGAAGTAGAAAAAGATCAAATAGGTAAATAACAGGGCCAAATAGAAATCCTTGGTTAATGCAGGAGATACTGAGTTCAACTGTTAAAAGAAGAAACTATAAAAATTCAGCAAATAAAGTAGGCAAAAGGAAATATGAATGTTTAACAAATTATTGACGAGAAGTGGAAAATGGCTAAGGAGGACTGTGTAGAAATTGTGTGTGTGTGTGTGTGTGGGTGTGTGTGTGTGTGGGTGTGTGTGTGTGTGGGTGTGTGTGTGTGTGGGTGTGTGTGTGTGTGGGTGTGTGTGTGTGTGGGTGTGTGTGTGTGGTGTGTGTGTGTGTGTGTGTGTGTGTGGGTGTGGGTGTGTGGGTGTGTGTGTGTGGGTGTGTGTGTGTGTGTGTGTGTGTGTGTGTGTGTGTGTGTGTGTGTGTGTGTGTGTGTGTGGGGTGGGGTGGGTGGGTGTGTGTGGGGTGGGTGTGTGTGTGTGGGGTGTGTGTGTGTGTGTGTGTGTGGGGTGTGTGTGTGTGTGTGTGGGGTGTGTGTGTGTGTGTGGGGTGTGTGTGTGTGTGTGTGTGTGTGTGTGGGTGTGTGTGTGTGTGGGGGGGGGGGTGTGTGTGGGGTGTGTGGGGGGGGGGGGGGGGTGTTCTCAGAGCTACTGACAGTTTTGGGAGAGCAAGGTATGGCAAAACTCTCCCATCTGGTATGACACAAATCTCCCATCTAGTGTGCAAGATGTATGAGGGAGGCGAAATACCCTCACATTTCAAAAATAATATGAGATTTCAGTTCCAAAGAAAGCAGTTGCTGAGATGTGAGCACTAATGAAATACCAGTTAAGTCATTAGGTTGCAAAGTATGAACATCAGCTCCTTGCAGAATAATGGAAAAACTCGTAGAAGCTGATGTCGGGGAATATCAGTTTGGATTTTGTTGATGTCTAGGAATATATGAGGCAATACTGACCCTACGATTTCCGTTGGAAGATATACTACTGACCATTAAAATTGCTACACCAAGAAGAAATGCAGATAATAAACGGGTATTGATTGGACAAATATATTATACTAGAACTGACATGTGATTACATTTTCACTCAATTTGG